>NC_060250.1:131188082-131490152 GCF_921293095.1 Ischnura elegans
GGTCGGATTTTTAACCAGATAACTTCTAAAACATATGAAATACCAATTAACACAATGCCTACAAGTATTAGTAAAATACCTTTACAATTTTCGAAAATACAGCAGGAACGATTCCATTCATTTTTATTGTTTAATTTTTCAATATCCCAACCACTGCTCGTAAAAACCATAAGTATGGTCGGATTTTAACCAGATAACTTCTAAAACATTGGAAATACCAAATAACACAATGCCTACAAGTATTATATTCAATATCCGCCCACTGCTCGTAAATACCATATGTATGGTCGGATTTTAACCAGATAACTTCTATGGAAATACCAATTAACACAATGCCTACAAGTATTAGTAAAATACCTTCACAATTTTCGAAAATACAGCAGGAATGATTCCATTCATTTTTATTGTTTCATTTTTCAATATCCCAACCACTGCTCGCAAAAACCATAAGTATGGTCGGAGTTTAACCAGATATCTTCTTAAACATTTGAAATACCAATTTACACAATGCCTACAAGTATTAGTAAAATACCTTCACAATTTTCGAAAATACACCATTAATTTTTATTGTTTAATATTTCATTATTCCAACCACTGCTCGTAAAGACCATAAGTATGGTCGGATTTTAACCAGATAAGTTCTAAAACATTGGAAATACCAATTAACACAATGCCTACAAGTATTAGTAAAATACCTTCACATTATTCGAAAATACAGCAGGAATGATTCCATTCATTTTTATTGTTTAATTTTTCAATATCCCAACCACTGCTCGTAAAAACCATAAGTATGGTCGGATTGTAACCAGATAACTTCTAAATATTGGAAATACCAATTAACACAATGCCTACAAGTATTAGTAAAATACCTTCACAATTTTCGAAAATACAGCAGGAATGATTCAATTCATTTTTATTGTTTAATTTTTCAATATCCCAACTACTGCTCGTAAAAACCATAAGTATGGTCGGATTTTAACCAGATAACTTCTAAAACATTGGAAATACCAATTAACACATTGCCTACAGGTATTAGTAAAATACCTTCACAATTTTCGAAAATACAGCAGGAATGATTCAATTCATTTTTATTGTATAATTTTTCAATATCCCAACCACTGCTCGTAAAAACCATAAGTATGGTCGGATTTTAACCAGATAACTTCTTAAACATTGGAAGTACCAATTATCACAATGCCTACAAGTATTAGTAAAATACCTTCACAATATTCGAAAATACAGCAGGAATGATTCAATTCATTTTTATTGTTTAATTTTTCAATATCCAACCCACTGCTCGTAAAAACTATAAGTATGGTCGGATTTTAACCAGATAACATCTAAAACATTGGAAATACCAATTAACACAATGCCTACAAGTATTAGTAAAATACCTTCACAATTTTCGAAAATACAGCAGGAATGATTCCATTCATTTTTATTGTTTAATTTTTCAATATCCCAACCACTGCTCGTAAAAACCATAAGTATGGTCGGATTTTAACCAGATAACTTCTAAAACATTTGAAATACCAATTAACACAATGCCTACAAGTATTAGTAAAATACCTTCACAATTTTCGAAAATACAGCAGGAATGATTCCATTCATTTTTATTGTTTAATTTTTCAATATCCCAACCACTGCTCGTAAAAACCATAAGTATTGATTGATTTTAACCAGATAACTTCTAAAACATTGGAAATACCAATTAACACAACGCCTACAAGTATTAGTAAAATACCTTCACAATTTTCGAAAATACAGCAGGAATGATTCCATTCAATTTTATTGTTTAATTTTTTTAATATCCCAACCATTGCTCGTAAAAACCATAAGTATCGTCGGATTTTAACCAGATAACTTCTAAAACATTGGAAATACCAATTAACACAATGCCTACAAGTATTAGTAAAATACCTTCACAATTTTCGAAAATACAGCAGGAATTCATTTTTATTGTTTGATTTTTCAATATCCCAACCACTGCTCGTAAAAACCAGAAGTAAGGTCGGATTTTAACCAGATAACTTCTAAAACATCGGAAATACCAATTAACAATTTGCCTACAAGTATTATATTCAATATCCGCCCACTGCTCGTAAATACCATAAGTATGGTCGGATTTTAACCAATTAACTTCTATGGAAATACCAATTAACACAATACCTACAAGTATTAGTAAAATAGCTTCACAATTTTCGAAAATACAGCAGGAATGATTCCATTCATTTTTATTGTTTAATTTTTCAATATCCCAACCACTGCTCGTAAAAACCATAAGTATATTCGGATTTTAACCAGATAACTTCTAAAACATTGGAAATACCAATTAACACAATGCCTACAAGTATTAGTAAAATACCTCACAATTTTCGAAAATACAACAGGAATGATATTATTCATTTTTATTGTTTAATTTTTCAATATCCGCCCACTGCTCGTAAATACCATTAGTATGTTCGGATTTTAACCAGATAACTTCTAAAACATTGGAAATACCAATTAACACAATGCCTACAAGTATTAGTAAAATACCTTCACAATTTTCGATAATACAGCAGGAATGATTCCATTCATTTTTATTGTTTAATTTTTCAATATCCCAACCACCGCTCGTAAAAACCATAAGTATGGTCGGATTTTAACCAGATAACTTCTTAAACATTGGAAATACCAATTAACACAATGCCTACAAGTATTAGTAAAATACCTTCACAATATTCGAAAATACAGCAGGAATGATTCCATTCATTTTTATTGTTTAATTTTTCAATATCCAACCCACTGCTCGTAAAAACCATAAGTATGGTCGGATTTTAACCAGATAACTTCTAAAACATTGGAAATACCAATTAACACAATGCCTACAAGTATTAGTAAAATACCTTCACAATTTTCGAAAATACAGCAGGAATGATTCCATTCATTTTTATTGTTTAATTTTTCAATATCCGCCCACTGCTCCTAAATACCATAAGTATGGTCGGCTTTTAACCAGATTACTTCTAAATCATTGGAAATACCAATTAACACAATGCCTACAAGTATTAGTAAAATACCTTCACAATTTTCGAAAATACAGCAGGAATGATTCCATTCATTTTTATTGTTTAATTTTTCAATATCCAACCCACTGCTCGTAAAAACCATAAGTATGGTCGGATTTTAACCAGATAACATCTAAAACATTGGAAATACCAATTAACACAATGCCTATAAGTATTAGTAAAATACCTTCACAATTTTCGAAAATACAGCAGGAATGATTCCATTCATTTTTATTGTTTAATTTTTCAATATCCGCCCACTGCTCCTAAATACCATAAGTATGGTCGGATTTTAACCAGATTACTTCTAAATCATTGGAAATACCAATTAACACAATGCCTACAAGTATTAGTAAAATACCTTCACAATTTTCGAAAATACAGCAGGAATGATTCCATTCATTTTTATTGTTTAATTTTTCAATATCCGCCCACTGCTCCTAAATACCATAAGTATGGTCGGATTTTAACCAGATTACTTCTAAATCATTGGAAATACCAATTAACACAATGCCTACAAGTATTAGTAAAATACCTTCACAATTTTCGAAAATACAGCAGGAATGATTCCATTCATTTTTATTATTTAATTTTTCAATATCCAACCCACTGCTCGGTAAAACCATAAGTATGGTCGGATTTTAACCAGATAACATCTAAAACATTGGAAATACCAATTAACACAATGCCTACAAGTATTAGTAAAATACCTTCACAATTTTCGAAAATACAGCAGGAATGATTCCATTCATTTTTATTGTTTAATTTTTCAATATCCGCCCACTGCTCCTAAATACCATAAGTATGGTCGGATTTTAACCAGATTACTTCTAAATCATTGGAAATACCAATTAACACAATGCCTACAAGTATTAGTAAAATACCTTCACAATTTTCGAAAATACAGCAGGAATGATTCCATTCATTTTTATTATTTAATTTTTCAATATCCGCCCACTGCTCCTAAATACCATAAGTATGGTCGGATTTTAACCAGATAACTTCTAAAACATTGGAAATACCAATTAACACAATGCCTACAAGTATTAGTAAAATACCTTCACAATTTTCGAAAATACAGCAGGAATGATTCCATTCATTTTTATTGTTTAATTTCTCAATATCCCAACCACTGCTCGTAAAAACCATAAGTATGGTCGGATTTTAACCAGATAACTTTTAAAACATTGGAATTACCAATTAACACAATGCCTACAAGTATTAGTAAAATACCTTCACAATTTTCGAAAATACAGCAGGAAAGATTCCATTCATTTTTATTGTTTAAATTTTCAATATCCCAACCACTGCTCGTAAAAACCATAAGTATGGTCGGATTTTAACGAGATTACTTCTAAAACATTGAAAATACCAATTTACACGATGCCTACAAGTATTAGTAAAATACCTTCACAATTTTCGTAAATACAACAGGAATGATTCCATTCATTTTTATTGTTTAATTTTTCAATATCCGCCCACTGCTCGTAAATACCATTAGTATGGTCGGATTTTAACCAGATAACTTCTAAAACATTGGAAATACCAATTAACACAATGCCTACAAGTATTAGTAAAATACCTTCACAATTTTCGAAAATACAGCAGGAATGATTCCATTCATTTTTATTGTTTAATTTTTCAATATCCGCCCACTGCTCCTAAATACCATAAGTATGGTCGGATTTTAACCAGATTACTTCTAAATCATTGGAAATACCAATTAACACAATGCCTACAAGTATTAGTAAAATACCTTCACAATTTTCGAAAATACAGCAGGAATGATTCCATTCATTTTTATTATTTAATTTTTCAATATCCAACCCACTGCTCGTAAAAACCATAAGTATGGTCGGATTTTAACCAGATAACATCTAAAACATTGGAAATACCAATTAACACAATGCCTACAAGTATTAGTAAAATACCTTCACAATTTTCGAAAATACAGCAGGAATGATTCCATTCATTTTTATTGTTTAATTTTTTAATATCCGCCCACTGCTCCTAAATACCATAAGAATGGTCGGATTTTAACCAGATAACTTCTAAAACATTGGAAATACCAATTAACACAATGCCTACAAGTATTAGTAAAATACCTTCACAATTTTCGAAAATACAGCAGGAATGATTCCATTCATTTTTATTGTTTAATTTTTCAATATCCGCCCACTGCTCGTAAATACCATTAGTATGGTCGGATTTTAACCAGATAACTTCTAAAACATTGGAAATACCAATTAACACAATGCCTACAAGTATTAGTAAAATACCTTCACAATTTTCGAAAATACAGCAGGAATGATTCCATTCATTTTTATTGTATAATTTTTCAATATCCGCCCACTGCTCGTAAAAACCATAAGTATGGTCGGATTTTAACCAGATAACTTCTAAAACATTGGAAATACCAATTAACACAATGCCTACAAGTATTAGTAAAATACCTTCACAATTTTCGAAAATACAGCAGGAATGATTCCATTCATTTTTATTGTTTAATTTTTCAATATCCCAACCACTGCTCGTAAAAACCATAAGTGTGGTCGGATTTTAATCAGATAACTTCTTAAACATTGGAAATACCAATTAACACAAAGCCTACAAGTATTAGTAAAATACCTTCACAATTTTCGAAAATACAGCAGGAATGATTCCATTCATTTTTATTGTTTAATTTTTTAATATCCGCCCACTGCTCCTAAATACCATAAGTATGGTCGGATTTTAACCAGATAACTTCTAAAACATTGGAAATACAAATTAACACAATGCCTACAAGTATTAGTAAAATATCTCACAATTTTCGAAAATACATCAGGAATGATTCCTTTCATTTTTATTGTTTAATTTTTCAATATCCGCCCACTGCTCGTAAATACCATTAGTATGGTCGGATTTTAACCAGATAACTTCTAAAACATTGGAAATACCAATTAACACAATGCCTACAAGTATTAGTAAAATACCTTCACAATTTTCGAAAATACAGCAGGAATGATTCCATTCATTTTTATTGTTTAATTTCTCAATATCCCAACCACTGCTCGTAAAAACCATAAGTATGGTCGGATTTTAACCAGATAACTTTTAAAACATTGGAATTACCAATTAATACAATGTCTACAAGTATTAGTAAAATACCTTCACAATTTTCGAAAATACAGCAGGAAAGATTCCATTCATTTTTATTGTTTAAATTTTCAATATCCCAACCACTGCTCGTAAAAACCATAAGTATGGTCGGATTTTAACGAGATTACTTCTAAAACATTGGAAATACCAATTTACACGATGCCTACAAGTATTAGTAAAATACCTTCACAATTTTCGTAAATACAACAGGAATGATTCCATTCATTTTTATTGTTTAATTTTTCAATATCCGCCCACTGCTCGTAAATACCATTAGTATGGTCGGATTTTAACCAGATAACTTCTAAAACATTGGAAATACCAATTAACACAATGCCTACAAGTATTAGTAAAATACCTTCACAATTTTCGAAAATACAGCAGGAATGATTCCATTCATTTTTATTGTTTAATTTTTCAATATCCAACCCACTGCTCGTAAAAACCATAAGTATGGTCGGATTTTAACCAGATAACTTCTTAAACATTGGAAATACCAATTAACACAATGCCTACAAGTATTAGTAAAATACCTTCACAATTTTCGAAAATACAGCAGGAATGATTCCATTCATTTTTATTGTTTAATTTTTCAATATCCGCCCACTGCTCGTAAATACCATTAGTATGGTCGGATTTTAACCAGATAATTTCTAAAACATTGGAAATACCAATTAACACAATGCCTACAAGTATTAGTAAAATACCTTCACAATTTTCGAAAATACAGCAGGAATGATTCCATTCATTTTTATTGTTTAATTTTTCAATATCCGCCCACTGCTCCTAAATACCATAAGTATGGTCGGATTTTAACCAGATTACTTCTAAATCATTGGAAATACCAATTAACACAATGCCTACAAGTATTAGTAAAATACCTTCACAATTTTCGAAAATACAGCAGGAATGATTCCATTCATTTTTATTATTTAATTTTTCAATATCCAACCCACTGCTCGTAAAAACCATAAGTATGGTCGGATTTTAACCAGATAACATCTAAAACAGTGGAAATACCAATTAACACAATGCCTACAAGTATTAGTAAAATACCTTCACAATTTTCGAAAATACAGCAGGAATGATTCCATTCATTTTTATTGTTTAATTTTTTAATATCCGCCCACTGCTCCTAAATACCATAAGTATGGTCGGATTTTAACCAGATAACTTCTAAAACATTGGAAATACCAATTAACACAATGCCTACAAGTATTAGTAAAATATCTCACAATTTTCGAAAATACATCAGGAATGATTCCATTCATTTTTATTGTTTAATTTTTCAATATCCGCCCACTGCTCGTAAATACCATTAGTATGGTCGGATTTTAACCAGATAACTTCTAAAACATTGGAAATACCAATTAACACAATGCCTACAAGTATTAGTAAAATACCTTCACAATTTTCGAAAATACAGCAGGAATGATTCCATTCATTTTTATTGTATAATTTTTCAATATCCGCCCACTGCTCGTAAAAACCATAAGTATGGTCGGATTTTAACCAGATAACTTCTAAAACATTGGAAATACCAATTAACACAATGCCTACAAGTATTAGTAAAATACCTTCACAATTTTCGAAAATACAGCAGGAATGATTCCATTCATTTTTATTGTTTAATTTTTCAATATCCCAACCACTGCTCGTAAAAACCATAAGTGTGGTCGGATTTTAATCAGATAACTTCTAAAACATTGGAAATACCAATTAACACAAAGCCTACAAGTATTAGTAAAATACCTTCACAATTTTCGAAAATACAGCAGGAATGATTCCATTCATTTTTATTGTTTAAGTTTTCAATATCCCAACCACTGCTCGTAAAAACCATAAGTATGGTCGGATTTTAACCAGATTACTTCTAAAACATTGGAAATACCAATTAACACAATGCCTACAAGTATTAGTAAAATACCTTCACAATTTTCGAAAATACAGCAGGAATGATTCCATTCATTTTTATTGTTTAATTTTTCAATATCCCAACCACCGCTCGTAAAATCCATAAGTATGGTCGGATTTAACCAGATAACTTCTTAAACATTGGAAATACCAATTAACACAATGCCTACAAGTATTAGTAAAATACCTTCACAATTTTCGAAAATACAGCAGGAATGATTCCATTCATTTTTATTGTTTAAGTTTTCAATATCCCAACCACTGCTCGTAAAAACCATAAGTATGGTCGGATTTTAACCAGATAACTTTTAAAACATTGGAAATACCAATTAACACAATGCCTACAAGTATTAGTAAAATACCTTCACAATTTGCGAAAATACAGCAGGAATAATTCCATTCATTTTTATTGTTTAATTTTTCAATATCCCAACCACTGCTCGTAAAAACCATAAGTATGGTCGGATTTTAACGAGATTACTTCTAAAACATTGGAAATACCAATTTACACAATGCCTACAAGTATTAGTAAAATACCTTCACAATTTTCGAAAATACACCAGGAATGATTCCATTCATTTTTATTGTTTAATTTTTCAATATCCAGACCACTGCTCGTGAAAACCATAAGTATGGTCGGATTTTAACCAGATAACTTTTAAAACATTGGAATTACCAATTAACACAATGCCTACAAGTATTAGTATAATACCTTCACCATTTTCGAAAATACAGCAGGAATGATTACATTCATTTTTATTGTTTAATTTTTCAATATCCGCCCACTGCTCCTAAATACCATAAGTATGGTCGGATTTTAACCAGATAACTTCTAAAACATTGGAAATACCAATTAACACAATGCCTACAAGTATTAGTATAATACCTTCACAATTTTCGAAAATACAGCAGGATTGATTACATTCATTTTTATTGTTTAATTTTTCAATATCCGCCCACTGCTCCTTAATACCATAACCAGATTTAGGTCGGATTTTAACCAGATAACTTCTAAATCATTGGAAATACCAATTAACACAATGCCTACAAGTATTAGTAAAATACCTTCACAATTTTCGAAAATACAGCAGTAATGATTCCATTCATTTTTATTGTTTAATTTTTCAATATCCTAACCACTGCTCGTAAAAACCATAAGTATGGTCGGATTTTAACCAGATAACTTCTAAAACATTGGAAATACCAATTAACACAATGCCTACAAGTATTAGTAAAATACCTTCACAATTTTCGAGAATACAACAGGAATGATTCCATTCATTTTTATTGTATAAAATTTCAATATCCGCCCACTGCTCGTAAATACCATTACTATGGTCGGATACCAGATAACTTCTAAAACATTGGAAATACCAATTAACACAATGCCTACAAGTATTAGTAAAATACCTTCACAATTTTCGAAAATACAGCAGGAATGATTCCATTCATTTTTATTGTTTAATTTTTCAATATCCGCCCACTGCCCGTAAATACCATAAGTATGGTCGGATTTTAACCAGATAACTTCTAAAACATTGGAAATACCAATTAACACAACGCCTACAAGTATTAGTAAAATACCTTCACAATTTTCGAAAATACAGCAGGAATGATTCTATTCATTTTTATTGTTTAATTTTTCAATATTCCAACCACTGCTCGTAAAAACCATAAGTATGGTCGGATTTTAACCAGATAACTTCTTAAACATTGGAAATACCAATTAACACAATGCCTACAAGTATTAGTAAAATACCTTCACAATTTTCGAGAATACAACAGGAATGATTCCATTCATTTTTATTGTTTATTTTTTTCAATATCCGCCCACTGCTGGTAAATACCATAAGTATGGTCGGATTTTAACCAGATAACTTCTAAAACATTGAAAATACCAATTAACACAATGCCTACAAGTATTAGTAATATACCTTCACAATTTTCGAAAATACAGCAGGAATGATTCCATTCATTTTTATTGTTTAATTTTTCAATATCCGTCCACTGCTCCTAAAAAGCATAAGTATGGTCGGATTTTAACCAGATAACTTCTAAAACATTGGAAATACCAATTATCACAATGCCTTCAAGTATTAGTAAAATACCTTCACAATATTCGAAAATACAGCAGGAATGATTCCATTCATTTTTATTGTTTATTTTTTCAATATCCCAACCACTGCTCGTAAAAACCATAAGTTTGATCGGATTTTAACCAGATAACTTCTAAAACATTGGAAATTAACACAATGCCTACAAGTATTAGTAAAATACCTTCACAATTTTCGAAAATACTGCAGGAACGATTCCATTCATTTTTATTGTTTAATTTTTCAATATCCCAACCACTGCTCGTAAAAACCATAAGTATGGTCGGATTTTAACCAGATAACTTCTAAAACATTGGAAATACCAATTATCACAATGCCTTCAAGTATTAGTAAAATACCTTCACAATATTCGAAAATACATCAGGAATGATTCCATTCATTTTTATTTTTTAATTTTTCAAAATCCCAACCACTGCTCGTAAAAACCATAAGTATGGTCGGATTTTAACCAGATAACTTCTAAAACATTGGAAATACCAATTAACACAATGCCTTCAAGTATTATTAAAATACCTTCACAATTTTCGAAAATACAGCAGGAACGATTCCATTCATTTTTATTGTTTAATTTTTCAATATCCGCCCACTACTCGTAAATACCATAAGTATGGTCGGATTTTAACCAGATAACTTCTAAAACATTGGAAATACCAATTAACACAATGCCTACAAGTATTAGTAAAATACCTTCACAATTTTCGAAAATACAGCAGGAATGATTCCATTCATTTTAATTGTTTAATTTTTCAATATCCCAACCACTGCTCGTAAAAACCATAAGATTGGTCGGATTTTAACCAGATAACTTCTAAAACATTGGAAATACCAATTATCACAATGCCTTCAAGTATTAGTAAAATACCTTCACAATATTCGAAAATACAGCAGGAATGATTCCATTCATTTTTATTGTTTAATTTTTCAATATCCCAACCACTACTCGTAAAAACCATAGGTATGGTCGGGATTTAACCAGATAACTTCTAAAACATTGGAAATACCAAATAACACAATGCCTACAAGTATTAGTAAAATACCTTCACAATTTTCGAAAATACAGCAGGAATGATTCCATTCATTTTTATTGTTTAATTTTTCAATATCCTTACCACTGCTCGTAAAAACCATAAGTATGGTCGGATTTTAACCAGATAACTTCTAAAAAATTGGAAATACCAATTAACACAATGCCTACAAGTATTAGTAAAATACCTTCACAATTTTCGAAAATACAGCAGGAATGATTCCATTCATTTTTATTGTTTAATTTCTCAATATCCCAACCACTGCTCGTAAAAACCATAAGTATGGTCGGATTTTAACGAGATTACTTCTAAAACATTGGAAAAACCAATTTACACGATGCCTACAAGTATTAGTAAAATACCTTCACAATTTTCGAAAATACAACAGGAATGATTCCATTCATTTTTATTGTTTAATTTTTCAATATCCGCCCACTGCTCGTATATACCATTAGTATGGTCGGATTTTAACCAGATAACTTCTAAAACATTGGAAATACCAATTAACACAATGCCTACAAGTATTAGTATAATACCTTCACAATTTTCGAAAATACAGCAGGATTGATTACATTCATTTTTATTGTTTAATTTTTCAATATCCGCCCACTGCTCCTTAATACCATAACCAGATTTAGGTCGGATTTTAACCAGATAACTTCTAAATCATTGGAAATACCAATTAACACAATGCCTACAAGTATTAGTAAAATACCTTCACAATTTTCGAAAATACAGCAGGAATGATTCCATTCATTTTTATTGTTTAATTTTTCAATATCCCAACCACTGCTCGTAAAAACCATAAGTATGGTCGGATTTTAACCAGATAACTTCTAAAACATTGGAAATACCAATTAACACAATGCCTACAAGTATTAGTAAAATACCTTCACAATTTTCGAGAATACAACAGGAATGATTCCATTAATTTTTATTGTATAAAATTTCAATATCCGCCCACTGCTCGTAAATACCATTACTATGGTCGGATACCAGATAACTTCTAAAACATTGGAAATACCAATTAACACAATGCCTACAAGTATTAGTAAAATACCTTCACAATTTTCGAAAATACAGCAGGAATGATTCCATTCATTTTTATTGTTTAATTTTTCAATATCCGCCCACTGCTCGTAAATACCATAAGTATGGTCGGATTTTAACCAGATAACTTCTAAAACATTGGAAATACCAATTAACACAACGCCTACAAGTATTAGTAAAATACCTTCACAATTTTCGAAAATACAGCAGTAATGATTCCATTCATTTTTATTGTTTAATTTTTCAATATCCTAACCACTGCTCGTAAAAACCATAAGTATGGTCGGATTTTAACCAGATAACTTCTAAAACATTGGAAATACCAATTAACACAATGCCTACAAGTATTAGTAAAATACCTTCACAATTTTCGAGAATACAACAGGAATGATTCCATTCATTTTTATTGTATAAAATTTCAATATCCGCCCACTGCTCGTAAATACCATTACTATGGTCGGATACCAGATAACTTCTAAAACATTGGAAATACCAATTAACACAATGCCTACAAGTATTAGTAAAATACCTTCACAATTTTCGAAAATACAGCAGGAATGATTCCATTCATTTTTATTGTTTAATTTTTCAATATCCGCCCACTGCCCGTAAATACCATAAGTATGGTCGGATTTTAACCAGATAACTTCTAAAACATTGGAAATACCAATTAACACAACGCCTACAAGTATTAGTAAAATACCTTCACAATTTTCGAAAATACAGCAGGAATGATTCTATTCATTTTTATTGTTTAATTTTTCAATATTCCAACCACTGCTCGTAAAAACCATAAGTATGGTCGGATTTTAACCAGATAACTTCTTAAACATTGGAAATACCAATTAACACAATGCCTACAAGTATTAGTAAAATACCTTCACAATTTTCGAAAATACACCAGGAATGATTCCATTCATTTTTATTGTTTATTTTTTTCAATATCCGCCCACTGCTGGTAAATACCATAAGTATGGTCGGATTTTAACCAGATAACTTCTAAAACATTGAAAATACCAATTAACACAATGCCTACAAGTATTAGTAATATACCTTCACAATTTTCGAAAATACAGCAGGAATGATTCCATTCATTTTTATTGTTTAATTTTTCAATATCCGCCCACTGCCCGTAAAAAGCATAAGTATGGTCGGATTTTAACCAGATAACTTCTAAAACATTGGAAATACCAATTATCACAATGCCTTCAAGTATTAGTAAAATACCTTCACAATATTCGAAAATACAGCAGGAATGATTCCATTCATTTTTATTGTTTATTTTTTCAATATCCCAACCACTGCTCGTAAAAACCATAAGTTTGATCGGATTTTAACCAGATAACTTCTAAAACATTGGAAATTAACACAATGCCTACAAGTATTAGTAAAATACCTTCACAATTTTCGAAAATACTGCAGGAACGATTCCATTCATTTTTATTGTTTAATTTTTCAATATCCCAACCACTGCTCGTAAAAACCATAAGTATGGTCGGATTTTAACCAGATAACTTCTAAAACATTGGAAATACCAATTATCACAATGCCTTCAAGTATTAGTAAAATACCTTCACAATATTCGAAAATACATCAGGAATGATTCCATTCATTTTTATTTTTTAATTTTTCAAAATCCCAACCACTGCTCGTAAAAACCATAAGTATGGTCGGATTTTAACCAGATAACTTCTAAAACATTGGAAATACCAATTAACACAATGCCTTCAAGTATTATTAAAATACCTTCACAATTTTCGAAAATACAGCAGGAACGATTCCATTCATTTTTATTGTTCATTTTTTCAATATCCGCCCACTACTCGTAAATACCATAAGTATGGTCGGATTTTAACCAGATAACTTCTAAAACATTGGAAATACCAATTAACACAATGCCTACAAGTATTAGTAAAATACCTTCACAATTTTCGAAAATACAGCAGGAATGATTCCATTCATTTTAATTGTTTAATTTTTCAATATCCCAACCACTGCTCGTAAAAACCATAAGATTGGTCGGATTTTAACCAGATAACTTCTAAAACATTGGAAATACCAATTATCACAATGCCTTCAAGTATTAGTAAAATACCTTCACAATATTCGAAAATACAGCAGGAATGATTCCATTCATTTTTATTGTTTAATTTTTCAATATCCCAACCACTACTCGTAAAAACCATAGGTATGGTCGGGATTTAACCAGATAACTTCTAAAACATTGGAAATACCAAATAACACAATGCCTACAAGTATTAGTAAAATACCTTCACAATTTTCGAAAATACAGCAGGAATGATTCCATTCATTTTTATTGTTTAATTTTTCAATATCCTTACCACTGCTCGTAAAAACCATAAGTATGGTCGGATTTTAACCAGATAACTTCTAAAAAATTGGAAATACCAATTAACACAATGCCTACAAGTATTAGTAAAATACCTTCACAATTTTCGAAAATACAGCAGGAATGATTCCATTCATTTTTATTGTTTAATTTCTCAATATCCCAACCACTGCTCGTAAAAACCATAAGTATGGTCGGATTTTAACGAGATTACTTCTAAAACATTGGAAAAACCAATTTACACGATGCCTACAAGTATTAGTAAAATACCTTCACAATTTTCGAAAATACAACAGGAATGATTCCATTCATTTTTATTGTTTAATTTTTCAATATCCGCCCACTTATAGTAAATACCATTAGTATGGTCGGATTTTAACCAGATAACTTCTAAAACATTGGAAATACCAATTAACACAATGCCTACAAGTATTAGTATAATACCTTCACAATTTTCGAAAATACAGCAGGATTGATTACATTCATTTTTATTGTTTAATTTTTCAATATCCGCCCACTGCTCCTTAATACCATAACCAGATTTAGGTCGGATTTTAACCAGATAACTTCTAAATCATTGGAAATACCAATTAACACAATGCCTACAAGTATTAGTAAAATACCTTCACAATTTTCGAAAATACAGCAGGAATGATTCCATTCATTTTTATTGTTTAATTTTTCAATATCCCAACCACTGCTCGTAAAAACCATAAGTATGGTCGGATTTTAACCAGATAACTTCTAAAACATTGGAAATACCAATTAACACAATGCCTACAAGTATTAGTAAAATACCTTCACAATTTTCGAAAATACAACAGGAATGATTCCATTAATTTTTATTGTATAAAATTTCAATATCCGCCCACTGCTCGTAAATACCATTACTATGGTCGGATACCAGATAACTTCTAAAACATTGGAAATACCAATTAACACAATGCCTACAAGTATTAGTAAAATACCTTCACAATTTTCGAAAATACAGCAGGAATGATTCCATTCATTTTTATTGTTTAATTTTTCAATATCCGCCCACTGCTCGTAAATACCATAAGTATGGTCGGATTTTAACCAGATAACTTCTAAAACATTGGAAATACCAATTAACACAACGCCTACAAGTATTAGTAAAATACCTTCACAATTTTCGAAAATACAGCAGGAATGATTCCATTCATTTTTATTGTTTAATTTTTCAATATTCCAACCACTGCTCGTAAAAACCATAAGTATGGTCGGATTTTAACCAGATAACTTCTTAAACATTGGAAATACCAATTAACACAATGCCTACAAGTATTAGTAAAATACCTTCACAATTTTCGAGAATACAACAGGAATGATTCCATTCATTTTTATTGTTTATTTTTTTCAATATCCGCCCACTGCTGGTAAATACCATAAGTATGGTCGGATTTTAACCAGATAACTTCTAAAACATTGAAAATACCAATTAACACAATGCCTACAAGTATTAGTAAAATACCTTCACAATTTTCGAAAATACAGCAGGAATGATTCCATTCATTTTTATTGTTTAATTTTTCAATATCCGTCCACTGCTCCTAAAAAGCATAAGTATGGTCGGATTTTAACCTGATAACTTCTAAAACATTGGAAATACCAATTATTACAATGCCTTCAAGTATTAGTAAAATACCTTCACAATTTTCGAAAATACAGCAGGAATGATTCCATTCATTTTTATTGTTTATTTTTTCAATATCCCAACCACTGCTCGTAAAAACCATAAGTTTGATCGGATTTTAAACCAGATAACTTCTAAAACATTGGAAATTAACACAATGCCTACAAGTATTAGTAAAATACCTTCACAATTTTCGAAAATACTGCAGGAACGATTCCATTCATTTTTATTGTTTAATTTTTTCAATATCCCAACCACTGCTCGTAAAAACCATAAGTATGGTCGGATTTTAACCAGATAACTTCTAAAACATTGGAAATACCAATTATCACAATGCCTTCAAGTATTAGTAAAATACCTTCACAATATTCGAAAATACATCAGGAATGATTCCATTCATTTTTATTGTTTAATTTTTCAAAATCCCAACCACTGCTCGTAAAAACCATAAGTATGGTCGGATTTTAACCAGATAACTTCTAAAACATTGGAAATACCAATTAACACAATGCCTTCAAGTATTATTAAAATACCTTCACAATTTTCGAAAATACAGCAGGAACGATTCCATTCATTTTTATTGTTTAATTTTTCAATATCCGCCCACTACTCGTAAATACCATAAGTATGGTCGGATTTTAACCAGATAACTTCTAAAACATTGGAAATACCAATTAACACAATGCCTACAAGTATTAGTAAAATACCCTTCACAATTTTCGAAAATACAGCAGGAATGATTCCATTCATTTTAATTGTTTAATTTTTCAATATCCCAACCACTGCTCGTAAAAACCATAAGATTGGTCGGATTTTAACCAGATAACTTCTAAAACATTGGAAATACCAATTATCACAATGCCTTCAAGTATTAGTAAAATACCTTCACAATATTCGAAAATACAGCAGGAATGATTCCATTCATTTTTATTGTTTAATTTTTCAATATCCCAACCACTACTCGTAAAAACCATAGGTATGGTCGGGATTTAACCAGATAACTTCTAAAACATTGGAAATACCAAATAACACAATGCCTACAAGTATTAGTAAAATACCTTCACAATTTTCGAAAATACAGCAGGAATGATTCCATTCATTTTTATTGTTTAATTTTTCAATATCCGCCCACAGCTCGTAAAAACCATAAGTATGGTCGGATTCTAACCGGATAACTTCTAAAACATTGGAAATACCAATTAACACAATGCCTACAAGTATTAGTAAAATACCTTCACAATTTTCGAAAATACAGCAGAAACGATTCCATTCATTTTTATTGTTTAATTTCTCAATATCCCAACCACTGCTCGTAAAAACCATAAGTATGGTCGGATTTTAACGAGATTACTTCTAAAACATTGGAAAAACCAATTTACACGATGCCTACAAGTATTAGTAAAATACCTTCACAATTCTCGAAAATACAACAGGAATGATTCCATTCATTTTTATTGTTTAATTTTTCAATATCCGCCCACTGCTCGTAAATACCATTAGTATGGTCGGATTTTAACCAGATAACGTCTAAAACATTGAAAATACCAATTAACACAATGCCTACAAGTATTAGTAAAATACCTTCACAATTTTCGAAAATACAGCAGGAATGATTCCATTCATTTTTATTGTGTAATTTTTCAATATCCGCCCACTGCTCGTAAATACCATAAGTATGGTCGGATTTTAACCAGATAACTTCTTAAACATTGGAAATACCAATTAACACAATGCCTACAAGTATTAGTAAAATACCTTCACAATTTTCGAAAATACAGCAGGAATGATTCCATTCATTTTTATTGTTTAATTTTTCAATATCCGCCCACTGCTCGTAAATACCATTAGTATGGTCGGATTTTAACCAGATAACTTCTAAAACATTGGAAATACCAATTAACACAATGCCCTACAAGTATTAGTAAAATACCTTCACAATTTTCGAAAATACAGCAGGAATTATTCCATTCATTTTTATTGTTTAATTTCTCAATATCCCAACCACTGCTCGTAAAAACCATAAGTATGGTCGTAATTTAACCAGATAACTTCTTAAACATTGGAAATACCAAATATCACAATGCCTACAAGTATTAGTAAAATACCCTCACAATTTTCGAAAATACAGCAGGAATGATTCCATTCATTTTTATTGTTTAATTTTTCAATATCCAACCCACTGCTCGTAAAAACCATAAGTATGGTCGGATTTTAACGAGATAACTTCTAAAACATTGGAAATACCAAATAACACAAAGCCTACAAGTATTAATAAAATACCTTCACAATTTTCGAAAATACAGCAGGAATGATTCCATTCTATACTATTGTATAATTTTTCAATATCCCAACCACTGCTCGTAAAAACCATAAGTATGGTCGGATTTTAACCAGATAACTTCTAAAACATTGGAAATACCAATTAACACAATGCCTACAAGTATTAGTAAAATACCTTCACAATTTACGAAAATACAGCAGGAATGATTCCATTCATTTTTATTGTTTAATTTTTCAATATCCCAACCACTGCTCGTAAAAACCATAAGTATGGTCGGATTTTAACCAGATAACTTCTAAAACATTGGAAATACCAATTAACACAATGCCTACAAGTATTAGTAAAATACCTTCACAATTTTCGAAAATACAGCAGGAATGATTCCATTCATTTTTATTGTTTAATTTTTCAATATCCCAACCACTGCTCGTAAAAACCATAAGTGTGGTCGGATTTTAATCAGATAACTTCTAAAATATTGGAAATACCAATTAACACAATGCCTATAAGTATTAGTAAAATACCTTCACAATTTTCGAAAATACAGCAGGAATGATTCCATTCATTTTTATTGTTTAAGTTTTCAATATCCCAACCACTGCTCGTAAAAACCATAAGTATGGTCGGATTTTAACCAGATTACTTCTAAAACATTGGAAATACCAATTAACACAATGCCTACAAGTATTAGTAAAATACCTTCACAATTTTCGAAAATACAGCAGGAATGATTCCATTCATTTTTATTGTTTAATTTTTCAATATCCCAACCACCGCTCGTAAAAACCATAAGTATGGTCGGATTTAACCAGATAACTTCTTAAACATTGGAAATACCAATTAACACAATGCCTACAAGTATTAGTAAAATACCTTCACAATTTTCGAAAATACAACAGGAATGATTCCATTCATTATTATTGTTTAATTTTTCAATATCCCAACCACTGCTCGTAAAAACCATAAGTATGGTCGGATTTTAACCAGATAACTTTTAAAACATTGGAAATACCAATTAACACAATGCCTACAAGTATTAGTAAAATACCTTCACAATTTTCGAAAATACACCAGGAATGATTCCATTCATTTTTATTGTTTAATTTTTCAATATCCCAACCACTGCTCGTTAAAACCATAAGTATGGTCGGATTATAACCAGATAACTTCTAAAACATTGGAAATACCAATTAACACAATGCCTACAAGTATTAGTATAATACCTTCACCATTTTCGAAAATACAGCAGGAATGATTACATTCATTTTTATTGTTTAATTTTTCAATATCCGCCCACTGCTCCTAAATACCATAAGTATGGTCGGATTTTAACCAGATAACTTCTAAAACATTGGAAATACCAATTAACACAATGCCTACAAGTATTAGTATAATACCTTCACAATTTTCGAAAATACAGCAGGAATGATTACATTCATTTTTATTGTTTAATTTTTCAATATCCGCCCACTGCTCCTAAATGCCATAACCAGATTTAGGTCGGATTTTAACCAGATAACTTCTAAATCATTGGAAATACCAATTAACACAATGCCTACAAGTATTAGTAAAATACCTTCACAATTTTCGAAAATACAGCAGTAATGATTCCATTCATTTTTATTGTTTAATTTTTCAATATCCCAACCACTGCTCGTAAAAAACCATAAGTATGGTCGGATATTAACCAGATAACTTCTAAATCATTGGAAATACCAATTAACACAATGCCTACAAGTATTAGTAAAATACCTTCACAATTTTCGAGAATACAACAGGAATGATTCCATTCATTTTTATTGTTTAATTTTTCAATATCCGCCCACTGCTCCTAAATACCATTACTATGGTCGGATTTTAACCAGATAACTTCTAAAACATTGGAAATACCAATTAACACAATGCCTACAAGTATTAGTAAAATACCTTCACAATTTTCGAAAATACAGCAGGAATGATTCCATTCATTTTTATTGTTTAATTTTTCAATATCCGCCCACTGCTCGTAAATACCATAAGTATGGTCGGATTTTAACCAGATAACTTCTAAAACATTGGAAATACCAATTAACACAACGCCTACAAGTATTAGTAAAATACCTTCACAATTTTCGAAAATACAGCAGGAATACGTCCATTCATTTTTATTGTTTAATTTTTCAATATTCCAACCACTGCTCGTAAAAACCATAAGTATGGTCGGATTTTAACCAGATAACTTCTAAAACATTGGAAATACCAATTAACACAATGCCTACAAGTATTAGTAAAATACCTTCACAATTTTCGAGAATACAACAGGAATGATTCCATTCATTTTTATTGTTTATTTTTTTCAATATCCGCCCACTGCTGGTAAATACCATAAGTATGGTCGGATTTTAACCAGATAACTTCTAAAACATTGGAAATACCAATTAACACAATGCATACAAGTATTAGTAAAATACCTTCACAATTTTCGAAAATACAGCAGGAATGATTCCATTCATTTTTATTGTTTAATTTTTCAATATCCGCCCACTGCTCCTAAAAACCATAAGTATGGTCGGATTTTAACCAGATAACTTCTAAAACATTGGAAATACCAATTATCACAATGCCTTCAAGTATTAGTAAAATACCTTCACAATATTCGAAAATACAGCAGGAACGATTCCATTCATTTTTATTGTTTAATTTTTCAATATCCGCCCACTGCTCGTAAATACCATAAGTATGGTCGGATTTTAACCAGATAACTTCTCAAACATTGGAAATACCAATTAACACAATGCCTACAAGTATTAGTAAAATACCTTCACAATTTTCGAAAATACAGCAGGAATGATTCCATTCATTTTTATTGTTTAATTTTTCAATATCCCAACCACTGCTCGTAAAAACCATAAGTATGGTCGGATTTTAACCAGATAACTTCTAAAACATTGGAAATACCAATTATCACAATGCTAACAAGTATTAGTAAAATACCTTCACAATATTCGAAAATACAGCAGGAATGATTCCATTCATTTTTATTGTTTAATTTTTCAATATCCCAACCACTGCTCGTAAAAACCATAAGTATGGTCGGATTTTAACCAGATAACTTCTAAAACATTGGAAATACCAATTAACACAATGCCTACAAGTATTAGTAAAATACCTTCACAATTTTCGAAAATACAGCAGAAACGATTCCATTCATTTTTATTGTTTAATTTTTCTATATCCGCCCACTGCTCGTAAATACCATAAGTATGGTCGGATTTTAACCAGATAACTTCTAAAACATTGGAAATACCAATTAACACAATGCCTACATGTATTAGTAAAATACCTTCACAATTTTCGAAAATACAGCAGGAATGATTCCATTCATTTTTATTGTTTAATTTTTCAATATCCCAACCACTGCTCGTAAAAAACCATAAGTATGGTCGGATTTTAACCAGATAACTTCTAAAACATTGGAAATACCAATTAACACAATGCCTACAAGTATTAGTAAAACGAGTGGATGGGTGCTTGAATTCTTCAAGCGGAGGTGTAAGTGGTAGAAGATATGGTGGTGTCAATTGTAGCCTAGTCCTGGGTCCATAAGTTGGTAAAATGTTCGAAATTTTCACCACGTAATGTTAAAGATTTTCGACATATTTTATGAAAACGCATATTCGATATAAATCTAAAGGTAGTCCATTCTCTTCATTAATTTTTATTGGGAAGTAAGAGGAATACTAATATGTACACACTCTTCAAATTTCATTGCTCTAACTGAAATAGTTATGAAGATATGTCATTTTGAAATTCTGTACAGTAATCGAATCGAACTTAAAAAAAAGTAACATCTATTTTGAAAAATACGAAAATCTATTCATATTTTTATTAGGTTATACATTTCTTTTCATTCTATTCATCGACTGTCAATTAATTTCTCAACTATGCCCGTGGATACTAAATTCTATGTGGTATGGCAATTCGTTATATTTTAAGGAAACGCATATTCGATATCGAATTTGACGCAACATACAAAACATACTGTGCATAATGAGGAATACCAATATGTACCCATTTACCAAATGTCGTTCATCTACCTCAAATACTTATCTTGTTATGTCAATATTGGTATAACTTCCAATGATTTAATCGAACTTTCGATTATATGCTGACATCTGTACAGTAAATTGCTCATAGCTTTTGGTTATTATTTCATTCTATGGTCATCCACTATCTATTTCCTTCACAACTATTCCCGTGGATGCTAAATTCTATGTGGTATAGCAATTCGATATATTTTAGGTAAAAGCAGATTCGATATATATCGAATGTGAGACTTTATAGTAAACATATTTCCCCTGTGCATTATGAGGAATACCCATTTACCAAATACCATTCATCTACCTGAAATACTTATCATGTTATGTCAATATTCGTATTTATTGTAATAATCGAATCGAACTTTCGATTATACTGACACTTGTACAGTAAAATGCGCAATGCTACTGATTCAAATTTCCTTCTGTGGTCTAACACTGTAATATTCCCCCTCAACTTTGCCCGTGGATGTTAAATACAATGTATTATAGCAATTCGATATATTTTAAGAAAACGCAGATTCGATATATATCGAATATGAGACTACATAGTAAACATATTTACACAACACATTATGTGTAATACCAAGATGCATCAATTCACCAAATTTCATTGGTCTAACAGTAATACTTATTAAGTTATGGCAATTTACGTATTTAGTAAAATAATCGAATCGAACTTTCGATTATACTGACATCTGCACAGTAAAATGCCCATAACTATTGATTAGAATTTCAGTCTATGGTCGTACACTATCTACTACCTTCTCAACTATGTCCGTGGATGCTAAATTCTATGTGTTATAGCAATTCGATATATTTTAAGGAAAGGCAGATTCGATATATATCGAATGTGAGACTACATACAAAACATATTTCCCCTGTGCATTATGAGGAATACCAATATGTACTCATTTACCAAATTTCATTCATCTACCTCAAATACTTATCAAGTTATGTCAACATTCGTATTTGTTATAATAATCGAATCGAACATTCGATTATTCTGACGTCTGTACAGTAAAATGCTCATAGCTATTAATTAGAATTTCATTCTATGGTCGTACACTATCTATTACCTTCTCAACTATGCCCGTGGATGTTAAATCCTAAGTATTATAGCAATTCGATATATTTGTGGAAAACGCAGATTCGATATATATCGAATGTGAGACTACATACAGTACGTATTCCCAGTGTACTTCATGAGAAATACCAAGATGTACTCATTTACCAAATTTCGTTGGTGTAACGAAAATACTTATCAAGTTATGCCAATTTACTTATTTGGTATAATAATCGAATCAAACTTTCGATTACACTTTTTTATGGTGAAATGCGCAACTCTAATGATTCAGAATTCTTTTTACGATCATCAACTATTTAATACCACCTCAACTTACCCCTTCGATGCTACATACTATGTGATATAGCAATTCGATACATTTTAATAAAACGCAGAATCGATATATATCGAATATGAGACTACATACAAATTATATTTTTACAGTGAATTATGAGGAATACTATGATGTACCAAATAACCAAATTTTATCGGTCTATCAAAAATATTTAAGAAGTTATGCTACTTTACGTATTTGGTATAATAATCGTATCGAACTTTCGATTATGCTGACCCCGGAACTCTGAAATACGCAATTTCATTGGTTGGTATTCCATTTCTTGGTCTTTCTCAATGTTAGCCCGGCACCTCTGTCCCCATTTATGGTACTTATTAGCATTCGATAAAATACAATAAAACGTAGATTCGATATATATCGAAGGTGAGCCCACCAGCAGTAGTATGTTTAACATTGCTCCGTGAAGAATACCAAGATGTACCATTCCTGCAAATTTCATTGGTCTACCTGTAATACCAACCAAGTAGTGCAAATTCACGTTTTTCAATGGCAGTATAGGTTCGCCGAACAGGCAATGGCGGCCCTTATATCACACTCATATACCCATCCATGGTGCATGAGGCCTAAGATAATAATTTGAAAACAAAAGAGCAATGCATTTCGAAGAATGGACCGCGATGGTTGATTGGGTATCGTCCCATACTTATCGTATTTCTCCCGTCTACTGCCATGCTCCCTCCTCTAAGGCGATGCGTGTCTTTCTTACCGAGTCCGACCTCAAGCCGTTTGGCGGGGAGGAATGGCGGCGATCGCCGGGAAGCCAAAAAAATAATTTGGGAAAATTTCAAAATGAAATAATTCATTAACTATTACAATACCTAATTAAAAAAGAAAACCCAAAGTCTACCGAATAGGTAGGCTTGTGCCAACATCTTCGCGAGCTACATAGCTTAACTTTTGTTCGCAAGCTCTCAAATCGAAATCACATAAGAACGCGTGTAAATCGATATCTCGAAATCGGCTCGACTTGGAAGCTTCTAACCCATGCCAAAAAACTAATGTTTCCCATTTGGATCTCGTCCGCGTGCGGCGATTAAAAGTTGGTCATATCGCGAATTTATTTTTTTTCCATAAGAGCCCATGTTAAAGTAGATCGATATATCTCGAAAAGTATCGCACTTTTTGGCATTTTCAGATTTTTTCTCCCGATGAATATTTTTTTAGTTTTTCCACAAAAAATCTCAGCTCGATAGGCCCGGTAGTTTGGGCTGCTAATTATGGTCAATCACCCATCAGTGAATCAGATTTCAGCTATTATTGTGTAATACCTTCACAATTTTCGAAAATACAACAGGAATGATTCCATTCATTTTTATTGTTTAATTTTTCAATATCCGCCCACTGCTCGTAAATACCATTAGTATGGTCGGATTTTAACCAGATAACTTCTAAAACATTGGAAATACCAATTACCACAATGCATACAAGTTTTAGTAAAATAACTTCACAATTTTCGAAAATACAGCAGGAATGATTCCATTCATTTTTATTGTTTAATTTTTCAATTTCCAACCACTGCTCGTAAAAACCATAAGTAACTTTAACCAGATAATAAGTAATTTTAACCAGAAAACTTCGTAAACTTTGGAAATACCAATTATCACAATGCCTACAAGTATTAGTAAAATACCTTCACAATATTCGAAAATACAGCAGGAATGATTCCATTCATTTTTATTGTTTAATTTTTCAATATCCATACCACTGCTCGTAAAAACCATAAGTATGGTCGGATTTGAACCAGATAACTTCTAAAACATTGGAAATACCAATTAACACAATGCCTACAAGTGTTAGTAAAATACCTTCACAACAATTTTCGAAAATACAGCAGGAATGATTCCATTCATTTTTATTGTTTAATTTTTCAATATCCCAACCACTGCTCGTAAAAACCATAAGTATGGTCGGATTTTAACCAGATAACTTCTTAAACATTGGAAGTACCAATTATCACAATGCCTACAAGTATTAGTAAAATAACTTTACAATTTTCGAAAATACAGCAGGAATGATTCCATTCATTTTAATTGTTTAATTTTTCAATATCCCAACCACTGCTCGTAAAAACCATAAGTATGGTCGGATTTTAACCAGATAACTTCTAAAACATTGGAAATACACAATGCCTACAATTATTAGTAAAATATCTTCACAATATTCGAAAATACACCAGGAATGATTCCATTCATTTTTATTGTTTAATTTTTCAATATCCCAAACACTGCTCGTAAAAACCATAAGTATGGTCGGATTTTAACCAGATAACTTCTACAACATTGGAAATACCAATTAACACAATGCCTACAAGTATTAGTAAAATACCTTCACAATTTTCGAAAATACAGCAGGAATGATTCCATTCATTTTTATTGTTTCATATTTCAATATCCCAACCACTGCTCGTAAAAACCATAAGTATGGTCGGATTTTAACCAGATAACTTCTACAACATTGGAAATACCAATTAACACAATGCCTACAAGTATTAGTAAAATACCTTCACAATTTTCGAAAATACAGCAGGAATGATTCCATTCATTTTTATTGTTTAATTTTTCAATATCCCAACCACTGCTCGTAAAAGCCATAAGTATGGTCGGATTTTAATCAAATAACTTTTAAAACATTTAAAATACCATATAACACAATGCGGACAAGTACCAGCAAAATATATTTACAACTTTCGAAATTACAGCATGAATTATTCTATTCACTAGTATTGTTTAATTTTTCAATAGCCCTGCCACTAATCGTTTTAACCATATAAATGGTTGAATTTTAACCAAATAACTTCTAAAGCATTTGAAATACCAATTTACACAATGCCTACAATTATTAGTAAAATATCTTCACAATATTCGAAAATACTGCAGGAATGATTCCATTCATTTTTATTGTTTAATTTTTCAATAACCCAGCCACTGCTCGTAAAAAGCATAAGTATGGGCGGATTTTAACCAGATAACTTCTTAAACATTGGAAATACCAATTAACACAATGCCTACAAGTATTAGTAAAATACCTTCACAATTTTCGAAAATACAGCAGGAATGATTCCATTTATTTTTATTGTTTAATTTTTCAATATCCCAGCCACTGCTCGTAAAAACCATAAGTATGGTCGGATTTTAACCAGATAACTTCTAAAACATTGGAAATACCAATTAACACAATGCCTACAAGTATTAGTAAAATACCTTCACAATTTTCGAAAATACAGCAGGAATGATTCCATTCATTTTTATTGTTTCATATTTCAATATCCCAACCACTGCTCGTAAAAGCCATAAGTATGGTCGGATTTTAATCAAATAACTTTTAAAACATTTAAAATACCATATAACACAATGCGAACAAGTACCAGCAAAATATATTTACAACTTTCGAAAATACAGCATGAATTATTCTATTCACTAGTATTGTTTAATTTTTCAATAGCCCTGCCACTAATCGTTTTAACCATATAAATGGTTGAATTTTAACCAAATAACTTCTTAAGCATTTGAAATACCAATTTACACAATGCCGACAATTATTAGTAAAATATCTTCACAATATTCGAAAATACTGCAGGAATGATTCCATTCATTTTTATTGTTTAATTTTTCAATAACCCAGCCACTGCTCGTAAAAAGCATAAGTATGGGCGGATTTTAACCAGATAACTTCTTAAACATTGGAAATACCAATTAACACAATGCCTACAAGTATTAGTAAAATACCTTCACAATTTTCGAAAATACAGCAGGAATGATTCCATTTATTTTTATTGTTTAATTTTTCAATATCCCAGCCACTGCTCGTAAAAACCATAAGTATGGTCGGATTTTAACCAGATAACTTCTAAAACATTGGAAATACCAATTAACACAATGCCTACAAGTATTAGTAAAATACCTTCACAATTTTCGAAAATACAGCAGGAATGATTCCATTCATTTTTATTGTTTAATTTTTCAATAATCCAACCACTGCTCGTAAAAGCCATAAGTATGGTTGGATTTTAATCAAATAACTTTTAAAACATTTAAAATACCATATAACACAATGCGGACAAGTACCAGCAAAATATATTTACAACTTTCGAAAATACAGCATGAATTATTCTATTCACTAGTATTGTTTAATTTTTCAATAGCCCTGCCACTAATCGTTTTAACCATATAAATGGTTGAATTTTAACCAAATAACTTCTTAAGCATTTGAAATACCAATTTACACAATGCCTACAATTATTAGTAAAATATCTTCACAATATTCGAAAATACACCAGGAATTATTCCATTCATTTTTATTGTTTAATTTTTCAATATCCCAACCACTGCTCGTAAAAACCATAAGTATGGTCGGATTTTAATCAGATAACTTTTAAAACATTTAAAATACCATATAACACAATGCGGACAAGTACCAGTAAAATATATTTACAACTTTCGAAAATACAGCATGAATTATTCTATTCACTAGTATTGTTTGATTTTTCAATAGCCCTGCCACTAATCGTTTTAACCATATAAATGGTTGAATTTTAACCAAATAACTTCTTAAACATTTGAAATACCAATAAACACAAAGCCTACAAGTATCAGTAAAATATATTCACAACCTTTGAAAATTCAGCATGAATTTTTACATTCATTCGTATTGTTTAATTTTTCAATATCCCAGCCTCTGCCCTTAAAAACCATAATTATGGTCGTAACCAAATAACTTTTCTTATAGTTTTGAAACACAAATGTTCACAATGCCTATCAGTATCAGTAACATATTTTCACAACTTTCAAAAATGCAGCAGAAATATTACCATAAGTGTGGTCGGCATTTTACCAAATAACTTTTAAAACCTTTGAAATACCAATTAACACAATGCCAACACGTATCAGTGAAATATATTTACAACTTTCGAAAATGCAGCAGAAATATTTCCATTCATTCGTATCGCATTCGTATCATATTTTTCACTAATCCAGCCACTGCTAGTAAAAACCACATTTATGATCGGATTTAAACCAAATAACTTTTATAATTATGCCATTATGAGTAAAATATATTCACAACTTTCAAAAATACAGCAGAAATATTACCATTCATTCTTTTTGTTTTATTTTTCAAAAACCCATCGACTGCTCGTAAAAACCATAATTATAGTCGGATTTCAACCAAATAACTTCTTAAACATTTGAAATACCAATAAACACAAAGCCTACAAGTATCAGTAAAATATATTCAAAACCTTTGAAAATACAGCATGAATTTTTACATTCATTCGTATTGTTTAATTTTTCAATATCCCAGCCTCTGCCCGTAAAAACCACAATAATGGTCGTATTTTAACCAAATAACTTTTATAATGTTTGAAACACAAATGTACTCAATGCCTATCAGTATCAGTAAAATATCTTTCAGTATATATCACAACTTTCAAAAATGCAGCAGAAATATTACCATTCATTCTTTATGTTTTATTTTTCAACTAGCTGACCCGGCGAACTTCGTACCGCCTAACAATCAATGAACTTACAGTTTACTTACACCATTTATAAATCAAGAGCGGCTGTATCGTTTTTAATCATGGTTAATTTATTATAATAAAATAAGGGTACAAATTCAATAAAACTACGTAAATGAGTACCAAAATTGCTTGTCAGAAAGACATTTTCTTTATTGAATTTACATAGGGTGAATCGGAGCACGTTTACGCGGATTTTTTCAACAAATTTTCTTACGTTTTAGCTTAAGAAATTTTGGGCATTGTGGTTTAATAAAGCAGTTCATGAAATAAAAATTATGCGCATTCAGTTGTTGGCTATTTGCGTTATTAGCTGTAAAAAAATGTTTTTAGGTCCAAGTCTGTTGCATACACTTGGCCCATTCAGGGGGCAGGTTGACACGACCCCAGACCGACGCTTGACTGATGCTCAAAATCGTGCAAGAAAAGCCCCTATGAAGCAGCATTCGCATTAAATGACTTAAGGCGCGCCAGTTTTAGTATCTCTGTTTGGAAAAAATGCGCTGCGTAAACGTACTGCATGCGTAAACGCACCACGGTGAGCCCTACACATTCGGATTTAATGTCTTTCGTCAAGCACCTTCTGAGAAACAACAGTTTTTGTTTTGTTATCAGGCGCAAGATGAAGCGGATGAAGCTAAATAAATATAGCGAAGCAAAGCAGTGACGCAGCGAGGGGAGGTTTTGGGGGATAACCCCCCCCCCCCCCCCAAGAGCTTAGAGAATTTTTTATGAAAGATTTTGTTATTAATATTAGGGGGACGGATGACTAACAAACAAAACATATTTAACTATTCACACAGCCGCAAAACCCACTATTTTGAACCATTTATCTCAAAAAATGTCTGAGGGAAGTGCCCCCACACTTCCCGCTTACCTTAGCGAGTTTTCTATACCCTACAGACCCGTGGTATTAGCTGCGCCCAAAACCCCCTATCCTAGCTACGCACTTGAAGCGAAGGATGAAATACAGAGGATGGTTTATCGACTCGTGAACATAGCACGCTAAATTGACCATGAGAAAATTATGGGTTTTCATTAGCACATGAGCACAAACAACACAAAAACTGAAAGAATGACCATGCGATTTTTTAATCGTTATCACGAATGCAACACGAATTGTAAATTGAATACGTTTAAGCTCAAAAGGGCATATGAGTTGAGATCATGGAATCTACGGAATGAGGACTTCCTAACCTTTGAATTTTCCTTTGAGTAAAGTTGCGTGAATCACATTCATCACCAATTTTTTTTATGATCAAACACGTTCCGTTGGATAGTTATGGTTGGTTTAGGCTTCGAAAGATCATGAGCACTGAAACTACATTTTTCTGTAAATCGTGCCTTGGTAAGCCAGGTACGTCCAAGGACTTAAAATATTCAGATAGATAGTTGGTGATTTCGTCTTCGTTTGTTACACATTTAAAAGATTCGAATCCATGCAGAGTACGAACTATTTGAATTTACCTCGTTTTAGTCATCCACATCTTCGTTCTTGCTCGCTAAATCAACCATCTTTGATTCTTTTGGTGATCAATCATATTCTGGAACTCTTTGTCGATGAGCTCACTGAAACTAATTTGCAAATATTCCAAGGAAATGAGTTAAAACTACTCGATTCCTCGACAGGAACACGGACATTACCGTTTGTCAACAATTGCTTGGAGATTTGTTTACAAACACGGTAGTGAAGTGTGAACCCGAGCTGGGCCACGGGTGGGCTTACAATCAGCTCGAATTAAATTTTAAAAATGTAATTTCAATTTAATTAATATTTTGAATATATTTAGTAATTAAAATGTTATATTGTTACTAAATTCAGTTATTAAAGTGGTAAAAACAAAACTAATTATTTAATTTGTAGTTTTGACCGACTTATCAATTGTTGTGTAACTATAACTCCTTAATGCATGTCCATAGGAAAGAGATGAATTTTTTTTAAGAAATTATCCTTTTTTAATGGCCTATATGTTAACCCCGCCTGTGACGAATCCAAAGAACCAAATCTCATTGAAATCGGTGCAGCCGTTCTCGAGTTATAAGTGTTCCAACTAACACGATTTTCGACTTTCTTTTATATGTATATAGATAGAAGATAGATAACCCAGCCAACTCTCGTATAAACCATAATTATGGTCGGATTTCAACCAAATAACTTCTAAAACATTTGAAATACCAATTAACACAATGCCTACAAGTATCAGTTAAATTTATTCATAACTTTCGAAAATACAGCAGGAATAAATCCATTCATTCGTATTGTTTAATTTTTCAATTACGCACCAACTGGTCGTTAAAACCATAATTATGGTTAGACTTTAACGCAATAACTTCTAAAGCATTTGAAATACCAAATTTTACAATGCCTACAAGTTTCAGTTAAGGTTGTTCACAACTTTCGAAAGTACAGCAGGGATAATTCCGTTCCTTCGTATTGTGTAATTTTTCAATAACCCAGCCACTACTCGTAAAAACCATAATTATGGTCGGATTTTAACCAGATAACTTTTTAAACATTTAAAATACCAATTAACTAGATGCCTACAAGTATCTGTAAAATATTTTCACAACTTTTGAATATGCAGCAGGAATAATTCCATTCATTCGTATTGTTTACAGTTTCAGTAACCTTTCTACTGCTCGTATAAACCTTATTTATTGTCGGATTGTTACCAAATAAATCTTAACACATTGGAAATACCAATTAACACAATGCCTACAAGTATCAGTAAAATATATTTACAACTTTCGAAAATTCAGCATGAATTATTCCATTCATTCGTATTGTTTAATTTTTGAATAACCCAGCCACTAATCGTTTTAACCATAAGTATGGTCGGATTTCAACCAAATAACTTGTAAAATATTTTAAATACCAATTAACACAATGCCTACAAGTATCAGTAAAATATATATTTACAACTTTCGAAAATACAGCATGAATTATTCCATTCCATTCGTATTGTTTAATTTTTCAATAACCCAGCCACCTCTTGTAAAAACCATAATTACGGTCGTATTTCAGCCAAATTACTTCTAAAACATTTAAAATAGCAATTTATCCAATGTTTACTAGTAGGGGGATTTCATCTCAAATCAGGCAGAGGGGTGTCAGGTGACCATCACCGATTTCTCTGAAATTTATATATGTTAAAGCAGTATCCTTATGATGAATAACGATGACTTTATCTCTGCTCAGAACTGAACCGTCATAAAGTTACCGCCCCTTGAACATTGCAGTGTCAGGCCCTAGAGTAAAAAATGAAAAATCACATAAATGCTGATTACTAAGAAACCATGGCCCATAAAGCAGTGGTTATTGTTTTATTTTGAAGAGAATTCATTTATGCACATTATGGCATAACTTGCAAGTCATTTGAAGCAATAATAAACAAATAGGACTTGTTTAAACAATAAAAATTAGTCATTATTTAACAATTTATTACTAAAAAAGGCCACCTTTTATTTTCTTTAAAATTTCTCAGCGGGTAGTTTAAATGTTCTGCTTTCAATTAAAAAAATAAAAAAAGGTAGTATTTTTATACTTTTTGTTTTAAGGCATGTCAAAGTTAGGCATGTTTACGACTATTTTACACCAAGATTGCATACCTTCAAGGGGGGAAAAAATGCAGTTTCATTCTACTTAGCATTCATAACAGTGAAAATTTCATATCTGAATGATTGGTTACATCTCTTGACTGAAAGCAAGTCCAATCTTGTTTACTTCCATGGCATCCAATGTGTGCAAACACCCACTGCTACTGGCTGGAAACGGTGAATGAGTCTCAATTTGCACAGAGTATTTTTCAATGGCAGTTCACGTAAGTCTTTCTTCTACTTTGGGCCATGTGGAATATGTCGATGGACCATGTGGATGCATAAATGAGACACTAATGTCATTCTCTTCTAAAGACACTGCAGTGATTTGTGAAATCAGGTTTGACCAGGTTTTTCAGAAACACATTGAAGTCATTCATGGTGAGATTTTGAGCACTGTACGTCATTATATCTGAATTTGTTAGTGTCACAGCCTGTTTGATTGTGTGGATTACAGAGCGAGCTTTAGTTGTCCCGTGTCTGTTAACTACCAAGACATGAAACTGTTGATGCCGTGTACAGGTGCTCTTTTCACCCAATCATTTTTTTGTCTACATAGGGTGGTTTCCTATAATTGTTCATTGCCTAAATGGAAAGATTATTACTCCTCGAATACATATTACTCGCTTTTAGATTTTTAAATGATGATATGTGTTTTATGTGATTAAATGATAAGTGAAAATTTTCAAGCGTACGAAAACGCGACGGCTAAGTATGAATGCTGCGAAAAGCCCGTGTGACCTCTGGCTGCTTGCGGCCGAGCATGGCGGTAGCGTAGAGTTCCTTGCTGGCAGGTAGTGCTTGGTTTAAATAAGGATTATTAATAACCTATCAAAGAAAATTCTCTGACCAAAGGCAATTTTAAGAGGGGATTGTTAAGGGATGTTTCCCGGAGCTCTGTGCCTCATGTATACATTGGTAATCTCAGATGATGTAAAACTCCTATCTACTCGTAAAGCATCTAGGTCCCTGTGACGTCATGTGGAGTGGCATCGCATCGGTGCCAATCTATCCTTTTTCAAATGAGGTTAAAATTGACCATTAACATTCGTATAAACAGGGATTTCTAAAAATCAAATAATTTGTATATTATGAATACACTGAAGGTGGGTAACGAATCGCAATCAATGCCTTTCGTTTTCTTTGATGAAGGAAAATGAAAGGAATGAACCCTATTTGGCTAGTTTAACATATGTAAAATGCAAAAGTTTGATATTAGTCAAGGATATACTCACATGTTGTACAAAGGACTTGTTTGAATTTACTTGCCGCAATTGAAATATCTCAGGTTTCAGTTTGTGTCATAATTTTTTACCAATTCTTGCAACTCTATCAGATGGACCCTATTCATGTCCTGTTGCATTGAACAACCACCAATGACTTTCTTCCTGTTTAAGACTTTTCTCCAAGTCAAATATCTGAAATTTTTTTTTAATCAGCGGCTGACTTTTCTAAAATATATATTATTTATTTCTCCATATGATATCTTTTTACTCTATTGTTCTTCTATTTGATTCATCCTAAGATAAGCATGTACAGTGTCCTGTGAAAAATCATCTGAAGTGCCTGCATACCTTAGTTATTATATTCCACACAGGTTAATATTGATATCTGTACTTTTTGCCAGTCATACGGTTGTATTTAATCTGGAAGAATCACACTCCAATTCTCGGAAAATTTGAAATGAAGCACCAACTCCACACCAATTAGTGTTACCAACTTCTCTTTTTGAATAGCTTCCCTTTCTTTTTTCCAGATATGGTGATGATAATTATACCTTTCTTGGTTCAATCCTAAACTTCGGAAATGAATTTCTCTGAATGAATGTTTTGTCTGAATGATTCTCAATGGCAGTGAACACATCTTGCTGATTAGGAGTTACACAAGAACAATCTTTATCATGATCCAAGTAAAACGAAAGCACAATGTTGATTGAGCACTATGAGGAAGAGGATGCCAGCAGTATACATCAGCATTGCCCCATATTCCGAGTTTTTTTAGCTCTGCATGATATGTCAATCGTATGTTTGGTTGAAATTGGAAAAGCAGCCAATTTATGTTGTTTAGATTAAATTGTGGAAAAGAATGATAAAATTTGAACATGGTCACTCATAGACATTTCACTCTCGCTTCTTCAAAAACTGCTGAGACATTATTTTACCATGAAGTACATATTTGACATTTATCACTTTCATTAAGTTAGTAAATTCTTGCCTAATATGAAACTTGCATTTTACACATGTTAACAAGCTCAATTTAGACAAAAAATAATTAGGTGAAAGTAGCACCTGTACATGGCGTCAACAGTTTCATGTCTTGGTAGTTAACAGACACGGGACAACTAAAGCTCGCTCTGTAATCCACACAATCAAACAGGCTGTGACACTAACAAATTCAGATATAATGACGTACAGTGCTCAAAATCTCACCATGAATGACTTCAATGTGTTTCTGAAAAACCTGGTCAAACCTGATTTCACAAATCACTGCAGTGTCTTTAGAAGAGAATGACATTAGTGTCTCATTTATGCATCCACATGGTCCATCGACATATTCCACATGGCCCAAAGTAGAAGAAAGACTTACGTGAACTGCCATTGAAAAATACTCTGTGCAAATTGAGACTCATTCACCGTTTCCAGCCAGTAGCAGTGGGTGTTTGCACACATTGGATGCCATGGAAGTAAACAAGATTGGACTTGCTTTCAGTCAAGAGATGTAACCAATCATTCAGATATGAAATTTTCACTGTTATGAATGCTAAGTAGAATGAAACTGCATTTTTTCCCCCCTTGAAGGTATGCAATCTTGGTGTAAAATAGTCGTAAACATGCCTAACTTTGACATGCCTTAAAACAAAAAGTATAAAAATACTACCTTTTTTTATTTTTTTAATTGAAAGCAGAACATTTAAACTACCCGCTGAGAAATTTTAAAGAAAATAAAAGGTGGCCTTTTTTAGTAATAAATTGTTAAATAATGACTAATTTTTATTGTTTAAACAAGTCCTATTTGTTTATTATTGCTTCAAATGACTTGCAAGTTATGCCATAATGTGCATAAATGAATTCTCTTCAAAATAAAACAATAACCACTGCTTTATGGGCCATGGTTTCTTAGTAATCAGCATTTATGTGATTTTTCATTTTTTACTCTGAGGCCTGACACTGCAATGTTCAAGGGGCGGTAACTTTATGACGGTTCAGTTCTGAGCAGAGATAAAGTCATCGTTATTCATCATAAGGATACTGCTTTAACATATATAAATTTCAGAGAAATCGGTGATGGTCACCTGACATGATTTTGCACTATCTGCCTGATTTGAGATGAAATGGCCCAGTATCAATGAAATATATTCACAACTTTATAAAATACAGCAGAAATAATACCATTCGTTCGTATTGTATAATTTTTCTAATAACACATCCACTGCTCGTAAAAACCAATATTATGCTCGTATTTAAACCAAATAACTTATATAATGTTTGAAACACAAATGTACACAAATCCTATAAGTATCAGTAAAATATATTCACAACTTTATAAATACATCAGAAATAAATCCATTCATTCGTATTGTATAAATTTTCAATAACCCATCCACTGCTCGTAAAAACCATATTTCGGTCGGATTTCATCCAAATAATTTCTTAAACATTTGAAATACCAAATAACACAATGCCTACAATTATCAGTTAAATTTATTTGTAACTTTCGAAAATACAGCAGGAATAATTCCATTCCTTCGTATTGTTTAATATTTCAATAACCAAACTACCTATTCACTACTCGTAAAAACCTTAATTATTGTCGGATTTTTACCAAATAACAATTAAAACATTGGAAAAAGCAATTAACACAATGCCTACAAGTATCAGTAAAATATATTCACAACTTTATAAAATGCAGCAGAAAAAATGCCATTCAATCGTATATTATATTTTTCATTAACCCAGCCACTGCTAGTAAAAACCATAATTATGGTCGGATTTAAACCAGATAAGTTTTATCATGTTTGAAACACAAATATACATAATGCCTATCAGTATCAGTAAAATATATTCACAACTTTCAAAAATACAGTAGGAATATTACCATTCATTCGTATTGTTATATTTTTCAATAACCCAGCCACTGCTCGTAAAAGCCATAATTATGGTCTGATTGTAGCCAGATAACTTTTAAAACATTTGAAATACCAATTCACACAATGCGCACCATTATCAGTATATTCACTACTTTCTTAAGTACAGCAGAAATCAGTCCTTTGAGTCGTATTGTTTTATTTTTCAATTATTTTTCCATAATTTTCAGCCACTGCCGTTAATCCATAATTATGTTCGGATTTTAACCAGATAACTTTTAAAATATTTGAAATACCAATTCACACAATGCCTACACGTAAAATAATATATATTCTCAACTTTCAAAAATATCGCGTAAATAAAACCATTGAATCGTAGTGATTTATTTTTTAATAACAAAGCCACTAGTCATAACAAACATAATTATGGTCGGTTTTAAACCAGATAATCTTTAAAACATTTGCAAAACCAATTCACACAATGCCATCATAGGTATCTTAGGTATCAACATCATACGTATTTGTGAAATTTCCTAAAATCAAGCAGGTGTTATTCCATTGAATCGTAACGTTTTTTTTTTCAATAACAGATCCACTACTCGTGGTAACATTTAAGCAACAACTACTCGTGGTAACATAATGTTTAATTAATGTCGGGATTTAATCAGATAACTTTTAGAGCATTTGCTACACTAATTCACCCTACACGCATAAGTAGATATATATTCACAACTCTGAAAGATATACCGGAAAAGTCCCATTGAATCGTAATGTTTAATTTTTCGATTACGCACCACTACTCATAAAAACCCTTACTATGGTCGGAGATTTGCTACATAAGTTTAAATTATTACCGACACATCACAATGCCTAAAGGTATCACTGAAATCTAAATTCAACTTTCAAAAGTATCGCAGAATTATAAAAATAGAAATTTAAGGTTTTATTTTTCTATTAACCAGCCACTATTTATAAAAACCGTAACTTTTGTCGGATTTTTACCATACCAGTTTTAAAATATTTACTGCACCAAATCATACATTACCTTCAAATATCAATGAAACATGTTTACCTGTTTAATATAATCGCGGAAATAAACGCATTCCATCGTAATTTTTAATGTTTCAAAAACCCATACTGTGCCAATAAAAACTATAAATATGTTCAGATTTTGGCGAGATAACTTTTTATGTATTTCATACATGTATGTATCTAATCTAGATGTATCTAATCACACAATTCCTACGAATGTCAATGAAATAGATTCTCGGCTTACAAAATTATCCTAGGATCATAATGTTTACTTTCTATATAAACCAGCCGCTACTTATAAATACGATATCTATGGTCGGATTTTGACCAGTTATTTTTTTAAACATTTGCTACACTAAATCACACAATGCGTATAGGTATCACTAAAACGTATTCACAACTTTTAAAAATATCGCAGAAATAAACCCAATGAATCGGAATGTTTAAATAATGAAATATATTCACAACTTTCTAAGCTATCGCAGAATCAAACTTGTTGAGATATAATAAACGATTTAAGTTTTTCCTGGTGAATACTTCTGACAAATAATTCTCGGGTTTGCATCAAGGTTAAAGCTTTTATGTAAGCCGACGTTTCGAAATTCACATTTTAATGGTTTTGAATTGAATTTTCAAGTTGATAGCCTAATATGAGGAACCCGTGGCTCAAATAGTCGAACGAAGAATCCTAATTCTTGGAGGAAAGTGGTGATTGAGTGTGTGTCTTATGATTTTGTGTTCCACCCTCTCACTCGCTTGATTCACATCCAGAATCTCCCTGCTTCTCCTCTGCTTCTTCTACGTCTTCCGCCACGCCCACTTCCACTGACGTCAACGAAATAATTACCTCTCTCATCTTCCCATTATGTAATTTTTCTAACCAACGCCGTGAGATTATCTCCCGCAAGAAAAGGGTTCATCTCCTCCTAACCTGTAATCGAATCGTCTCCCTCCAGTCGAGTGTTCCTCTTCGAAATCCTCAGCCGTACCCTCTTGGCTTTTGACCTTTCTATCAAGGGAGGTTTAATGCTGCTAATCGCTTACTCTTTCTATCGCTTCATGATTGAAGATGTCTTTCTCGGTTTGATGGGTATCCCACTCAATCTTTTATGAAGCACCTTATTTCTCGTGAAAAATTCATAGTTTTTATTTTAGTTTTTATTTATTTTTCGTGGGCGCTATTTTTTACGCATGTTCATTAAGCTCGACAGAATTGCGCATTAGTCTTCCATAATTTAGACGTCAGTCCGTCGATTAGGCTCTTCCCATCATACGAATTTCATTTGTAATAGGGGTTTGTATCGGGAAAGCATTAAAGTAGTCTTGAGCGGATGTAACGGTATGGTTATAATCTGCAAATGCAGTTATACACTAAAAATTATTATGATAGAAACTTGCATTTAAGTTCGTAAACCTTGTGGTGGAAGCTGTCCTTTTCCTTTCTTACCCTCAGGTTTTCACTGCAAACACAACTGTCGCACGTGTGGCAAATATGTGAGCATTTTTGTCAGCCAAGTCTAATTAGGCAAGCGAATGGCCTTGAATTGGTTTCTCCCGTCTAAAAGTGTTTCTTTCCGAGCCTTAGAGATTTATGCTGATCATCACTTGCCATCGCTTCATTATTGAAGAGGTCTCTTTCGATTACGGAGGAATCCCACGCATCCTATTCCCCGTTAGTAATCCTCGAAAATTTTCATCATAATAAGTGAGTAATTGTAAGATTGGTTTGACGCGGATATATATTCCACTCTTCTATCTGCCTGCCTTCTCATAATTACCCTCTTTTACATACTTTATAATTTGATCTCCGTAGGTCATTCGGTGCCGTCCCTTGCCCTTCTTCCCTTTCACCTGTCCCTTGTGCGAATATCTCCCGCAAGAAAAGGGTTCATCTCCTCCTAACCTGTAATCGAATCGTCTCCCTCCAGTCGAGTGTTCCTCTTCGAAATCCTCAGCCATACCCTCTTGGCTTTTGACCTTTCTATCAAGGGAGGTTTAATGCTGCCATCATGATTTGATCAACTAAGCTGTCCCGTCTTCCCCTTAGGGTTTTTATTTGCGTTTTCTTTTCTTCCGCTCTTCTGAGCACTTACCAGGAAACTGAATTTCATAGTTCAAAACGGTCAGTTCGTACCTTGAGTGTGATGGCCGACTCAATCGTTGGCAGTTAGAATTATGTTCATCTTGCAGTCGTGTTTCCCAGTCCCAACAGCAGGGAACTGCTCGCTTTATGAAAAGCGATTTCTTTCTGTGGGTTTCTTTGACGAGATTTTATCTTCACTTCGCTTCTGAAGGAAGGCCCAACAAACAAACGGAGAAAGTGAAATTTTTTGAAATTAGTCAAATAAACCCTTCAATTTTCGGTTGGTATAACGACTGCATTACTCAGAACTTTTGCTCTGCAAAGGCTAATTATGCATGCGAAAAGTGCTGAGTGGGCTTCTCCCATCATTATGTGCTCTCTCCACCGTCCCGTAATCATATGTAGAGAATGTTGTGTCACGATTACTTTGCTAACATGACCTCTTCACAATGGGGTGGTTTCCTATTATTTTTTTAATGTCTCAATCGAAATAATATTACTCCTGGAGTACATATATCACGCTTTTAGATTTTTAAATGACGATATCGTGATTAAATGAAAAGTGAAAATTTTCAAGCGCGCGAAAACGCGACGGCTAAGTTATAATGCTGGGAAAAGCCCGTGTGACGTCTGGCTGCTACTGTGTGTGGCCACCTGGGTGCGTGACTATGAACGCCGCTACGATGCTTGCTGCCGAGAATGGCGGTAGCGTAGAGTACCCTGCCTTTCGTAATCAATGCCTTTCGTTTTCTTTGATGAAGGCCCCTATAGGCCTTTGTCCTCCGATTATGCTGAACCGAACTGCGCTTCTGGTTCACAAACTGTGGCAACCGCTCTCCGACCGATTCGGAGAAAACTTCCGAGATGGAGTCGCACCTTTGTCTTTACGGTCATTGGAGGTTTCTGAAAGCTGTTACGCTGAAAATTCATGGTGGTGTTTTTTGAATGTAAAATGTTTCATGTGTGTGCTCCTCTGACTTGGAATGCTTCTGCCAAATTGCTTGTTTTATTAAATGTGTGTATCGATTTACGAGTGGTAGTCTTCGTTGTCATATTTTGGTTTAGAAAGTCGTTTAATTATTTTCGTGCCGTTATCTGCTCTGAAAGTAATTTGTTGCCTATTAGCTATACCTACTTCCTGGATCTGATTCGGGAATGATTATTTGTTGGTAGCATTAGTAATTGATTTGAATAAATGTTATTTTCGTGAATGTTGGTTGTCTTTTCGAAGAATATTCACCGAATGTATAATTAGGCAATCAACCTTTCAATCTTGCGTTTGGAGAGTCGCTCCAGGAAATGAGGCCACATTGCCTTCCATGGAAAGAGTGCTGAAGTCGCTCCGCTGTCTCATGAAATAGATACAGAATATTGATGTACCAATTCGCGTACCATGAATGTTGATTTTTGTCTTCGGTTTGGCTCAGGCACGTTATGAGTCTAATTCCCTCGTCATGTAAACATACGATCCGCCGCTGTTTTCAGTATTCCTGTTTAGCCTCGTAGGTGCTTTAAAACTCTCTAAATCTAGTCTAGTTTATAGAAAGAGAATCGCCTTCCTCATGCCTACGGGTATTTAACGGAGGAGGCAATAGGGGCAGTTGTTTTTATGTGCACGTGATTCGCCGCAGAGCGATGAGCGATGAGCATGAACGATGGGGATTTAGACATTTGAGAAGTCTAAGGAACATCTCTGTAAATTCACAGAAACCATGTATATAATGGACTCCGGTGTCTTACTTCGTCTTATCCCCAATGTAAGGAATAACCAACAGTCATGTCGCTATCGGAAACTTTGGTAATTGGGAGAACTGGCGAAACAGCCTCGAGGTCTGGTTCTGGCGACGGGTGCTGAAGATCAAATGAAAGGATGGGGTAAGGAAAGAGGGGATGTACAGAAGAATAGGTGAATAAAGGGAAATGTGGATCATCATACGCCAGAGATGAGAGACGCCAGATGATTATGTGAGAAATGCATTGGAGGAAATATTCCACGAGGAAAGCCAACGGGTAAATACAAATTGTAAAGGACATTTGGGAGGAGAACGTATATTAACTGAAGGAACTGGCTCGCAAAAGGGGTGAAACATGGAGGGGTGCGTTATTCCGAATTGATATTGTAATGCATGTTTTTTGAGCATAAATTTTCCATGATTCCCCCGTTTCGTCAGACGTTTCCTTCGATGCGTAAATGCTATTCCTGCTCTTTCATGCCAGGTACTCAAATGGTTGTGGATAGTTAATCTCCCTTCCTTACCCGTGATCACAAGCTCATTAGGTGTAGGCGAATGCTGGGAAAGAAACAATTTCGTATTTTCTGCGGCGCAGTCGTTTGGTCGGAAGGTTAAATCAAGAGCATTGCCGTGTTCATTTGGACTTTCTATAGGAGACGGGGAGTAGTTTATTAGCGAGTGCTTCAAGCCAGATGAGCGAGCCTTGAGCCTTGGCTAAATTGAGAAGCCGCCCACCGTCACCCTCCATGTTTGGGCATTGCCCATCGCCGCCGCTCTCCACGCCGTGTGAATTATTATCCGCGTCTCTCTCTCTCTCCTGCAGTCATTATGGCCCTCTTCATCCATTTCGGCACTCCGCGTGAAATTTATTCACCCTCTCCCTCTTTCCTTCCACCGGTGGCGCCGACCATCGTCTTTCCTTGACCGACACTCGCCCTTTGACCATGCCACGCACACTGTGACCAAGGAAACGCGGACAAAATATCAACTTTCGATTTTTGGTCATCTCAATGTCATCATCGTGAGTCAACAATGCGATGAATTTGACGTATATCACCACTCCGCTCGCCTGTCTGCTAACCTTTTCGTACGTATTCACGCATTCCTTCTCTTTGAATAACTTGTGCTTTGTTACTCATTCTTCCTTTGCCTTCCTTTGCCTTTCTTCGCGTTTACATGCCCTTAGACTGTTGTCCACGTCATGCGTCATGATCTGATCGACAAAGTTGTCCCGTCTTCCTCGTATGATTTTAAGAAGACTTCTCGTTTCTCCCACTCTTCTGAGCACATTCACATGACGTCCTTGGTAGAACCATATTCTATTCCATTCCTCTCTCCTCTCTTCCATTCAGAAACATTAATATTCTTGTATTCTTTGTAGATTCTTCTTTACGTACAATCGGTACCAACTAATTTTTTGCCTGAGCTATTCTACAGGCGACCATTTCTTGCTTCATCCATCGTTGGTTGCTCGGCCTCTCCTTGATAGCAAAACTGTCATCTCTTTTAGCGTTTCTTTTCTTAGCTTAATGTTTGTGGCTTTTACTGCTGTGTCTTCAGGAAATCGCAACCAACTAATTCTTTTAGCTGAAATTCTTCTCGGTTCTCTAGTGGGTCGGGTTTTCCATCGCCGACGTTTCGTCTCGCGCAGGCTCATCAGGTCTGATACACTCATCAGCCTCGAGGTCGATGCATCGAAACGTCAGCCATGAAAATCCTGACCCGGTGAAGAGCACTAGAAGAATTCCAGATACTAACTCGTCGAGAAAGCCTGTAAAACTAATTATTTCCCCGTTGATGTTGACTCTTTAAGCCTTCTCTTTAATTTTATCGACGGCTTTCTCGATGTAAACATTGCGAATCACGGGATTCAGTGCACTTCCTCGTCTCACACCTAGGTATGATTCTCAGTACCATGTGGAATGAAGTCTGATTTTCGTGAACATACTTATGGAGCGTGAATTGCTGTCTCTCCAAAATACTTTGCGGAACATTAGTGAGGTAAAAGCATTTTTTTGCGGATAGGTTTTAAGTGTAGAGGTCGTGGTGGTCGAAGATGCCATTCGTATCTTTTGGTCCTGTGGAGTGGCAAAGGGGCGTGAGCGGCGGCAAAGAGCGTGAGGGGGCGTGCCTCGTGATGCGATGTGACTCCAGAGGAGACGTGTTGTGAGGGGTATGGGTTCGATCGTGGGCCGTACAGCGGAAGGGGGTCGCCCCGGTGACACTCTCCCCCTCACACCCTCGCCTCGGAGCCCACACTCCACTCCATCATCTCTCCCTCTCTCTCGCTCTCCTTCCTTCCTGTGTTGCTGTTTCTCGTCCGTCAGTGGTCAACGCAGGTGGATCTCGGTGAATGCAAAATTTTTTCCTCAAGAAAACATTTCGGAAAACGGACCGCGAATATTGCAACAATGCACTTGCAAACTCTTAATGTATTTACATAATTCGCTGGATGGAAGGGAATTATAGTGGAGGATGAGGAAAGTTAGCCAAGTGAGCCAGGGATTAATGTAAGGATAGTTTTTTTTTTTTTGGTAGAGTTTCAAATGATTTCTTTAAATCTATAAATGAGACGTCAACTTGTATTTTCGAATCATCAGATTTAAGGAGGTATTTAAGACGAAAAATTTGCTTATCCAGCCATTTTCATGTAATTCAAATATATTAAAAACATGGAGGTACCTGCCCAGTTTTCATGAGTTGGTGACATCATTAAAGTGTTGGTTTATTAGCTCTTTAATGGAGGCCCAATCATTGAGGGTGGGAGTCTCGCACAAGAAGGATAGCAACTACAAGCCACGCGAGGCAACTGCGCTAGCCCCTGGAGTGGCTGAGGCGCAGTGAGCCGCTGTCGGTGACCGTCGGTGACCTCATCAAATGTTCGGAAAAAATACTAAGGCCGTAGGTACTTTTTTGTCGCAAATAACTCGATGAGAAGGCGACGGAATGCAAAATAGATTACTTCGATTTCCTTAATTTTTCAAATCTGATCAAAGGAGACAGTTAAAAGATAAAATTTGTAGATCCATCCCATTATACTATTATTTTAAGGCTTATAATTATTTTAAGTTTGTGTACACACTCAACTTCATTCCCATTTTCCAGTTAGATTTCAATTGGACTGATATAAAGCGAGTTGTTTTTAATGCTGTAGCAATGTTGCAAGTCAACTCCCGTCGTGACATGACAAGGTGAAACGAGTCATCAAAACACTCGATCGGGATTAAAGAGTTGGGATGAATGTCACTCGCAGTCACTCGTGTAGGACGGTCCGTGGGCGCGTGGCGTTTTTCTTTTATTTCGGCGGGAAGCAACGCGTGCGTCTCCGTCGTCGTCCGAAATTTATGCGACCGTGAACCTCATGCATACTTAAGAATGGGACTGCCCATCCCTTCGGCGCGTCCCCTTTCCAGCGCTTCCTAATGAGCGCCATGGATTCTGGGCCAATCTGGCGCCTTCTCTCCCGTCGCAGTTCACTTTGCGATTAGAGCCCGTACGTAGCGATGATGTCGCTCGTTTCAGTTCAGTCGGATCTCCGTTCACCATTCACTTGAATGAGTCAATCTTTGGCGAATGGGCGAAACTTGTATGTGGAATTCGTATTATTTTACTACCGATGTGTTCCCTTTACCATTCTCCTCGTCTTTCCATCCCTTATTTCACCTATTAAATTCAACTTGCTTCGCTCACATCCATGGAATATGCCTCGTCAATCCTTTTAACATTCAGATTTTAGTCTCACTACTTCGACCATCAGGGATGTGGATCTGGGGATTTGAACGCACGACCAATAATATGAAGCCACTGTGGAGTTCCCTTTCCCGGGGAAGATTACTGAACGTAGACGCATAGCGGATATGATTGGGGTTATAGTTTAACTTATGACATTTTATTGTACTTTTCACTTGGATTTACCTGTATTTTTTAATATATACATTTGTTTCCTCTTTCTTTTAATCCTCTTTCTTCAATATTTTTCCTCTTTCTCCAATTTTCTGAGTTTTACGAAACGTTTTTTTAGTAAAGTAAAATATTCCAATAATAAGTTATCTTTTGCTGATCAGTCAGGGAAAAGAATGAGTTGACAGGGAGAAGTCGGGGAATAGCTATGGATTTAAATGTTGGAATTCACCAGCCCCGCCCTGAATTTTCACTGGGGATCACGCGTGCTATCGAGTCCAATATTCCCCTTCCCTTTTTTGTATTTATGGCTGTCGTTTAGCAAAGTTTGACTGTCACATTTTTGTCCTTCGTTTACGTGATTGGTTGTCCATAAGTGATTGATATAAGTGATAAGAGAGAGCATGTGTAAATTCATTGAAAACAGCCTCAGGCTTAATGATAACTGGCCTCAGGCCGAAAAAGAAACTTTATCGAGAAGAACGAGTCTCTCCGGCTAAATGATATTTTAGTCTAGGTTAAAGTTTGGAAAAAGGACCTCAATTAAGAGTCGAGAGACATTTCGTATGAAATTTAGTCATCCCCCTATAACGACCTCGATGAACACGAAAACCGCGGATGCCCAGCTAAAAAAAATATTGCGGCTGGGTGAAGCAATCCCGTTTCCTCGTGATAATTTGAGTAAATCTCAATTTAAACGCCAGTATTTATAATTAAATTTAGTTTCTCATGTTTCATAATTTGGAAGAAAAATGGCATCTGGACTTTATTTCTCAAGATATTTGGAAATTAACTGGCTAATACTGGTCTTCACTGACTATGAATCGTCTTTTCCGGAAAGCAAAGCCAAAAGCCAGAGTAATATCCCAAAAAATATTTTAGTTAATATTTTGAGCTATCATTTGGATCTATTTATAGTTTTTTCATCTTTCTACGATAATTAACAGCCGATATCCGTGATTAAACCGTGAGTGGCACTGCTAAGCGGCTGCGTCCGCACCTTCACCCTCAGAATTTTAAAATTAGAGACTTTTCGTTTGAAAATAGGGTGTCATTACTTTACTCCTTATTTCGACCGCATTTGACGCGTAATTCTCTCATCCATAGACCGAAAGTTATGTGCTCTTTGCTATGATACTCAGATGAGTCGTCATTCTTCCAATTGGGTTGGGTTGGATCAAGCTGGATTTATAAATTATTCTGATTTTTTGCTTCGTTTTCCATAAAAGACGTCATAAAAGCAGTAGAAACCCAAAGTAGTAACATTCAAAATATCTTGAGAGTTAAAGTCAGGATGCCATTTTTTTATACAACATTAAACCTGAGTAGTTCAAATTGTTATTTGATTCGATTTTATATTCTCTTGAACACAAAATGGCGTGATTTCATAGTTTTTCCTTGTTCAGCATGGTACCTCGAGATGGAAGACTATTCGGGATTATCCGTTTGTGCTATGATATTCATTCTTAAAGAGGATGATAGTGTTGGATTTATCTGAAACGTTCGGGATCGGTGAAAATTTTCTTATCTGATATTTTAACTATGTTATGACACTAATTATATCATTCCATACGGCTATTCGTGATGAAAAGGATGACTTATGTGGAGTAGAAACTTATATTAATCCGTTTAATTTCCAAATTTCTTGAGAAATATAGTCCAAATGCCATTTTTTTCTTTTAGGTTATGAGACGTTAGGGCTGAATGTATAATTATATTCGATGAAATAAGATATTTACTCCAGTTATAACCAGAAAACGGAATTGTTTTACTCTTTCGCGATCTTGAATATGTATCACTTCCGGCTGGGCATCCGTGGTTTTCCTGTTTCCCGAGGTCGTAATAGGGGGATTAGTTCGGATGCCCAAACTCTCTCCTAAACTCTCTCTATGAGCGGATACCTCTAATTTAGCCTAGACTGTTAAACCTACGCAAACATTTTAATTGTAATGTAGAATGTTTTCTCATTGTTATTCACTAATTGACTTTTCTGACGATAATTTCTTTTCTTTTCCAGGTGAGTAGTTACTGAGTAGCAACTTTCCATGCATGGCCTCTTCAATTTGTTGGCACTATGGTATCGGTGAGTATCGGTGGGTCTTACTTGATGAATTGGCTGGTATAAATAAGTTTCATTCAACTTCTATTGAACGGTGATCGTCCTGAAGAAGGGTTGTCAGTATATTAACCTACCACGGATATTACAAATAAGAGCACAGCACTTGCATGTGCTGTCACCCACCAGCCATTGAAAATGAATAGGTCGCTCTGCGCGCATCGTTGGCTAAGTTAAAAATTAGTTTTTCCTCCAGACTTGAAGTAAATTTCTTGTTTAAAAGTATACAATTATAAGTTAGGTAATCAGGATTCATAAACCAGAAGAAAAATGCGTTTTGGGTCTTATTTTGAAGATATCTGCTAATTTTATGGACTTCTATATTTGATTCCGCCTTCTAGTCGTATTTGACGGAAAACAAATCCAAAAATCAGAATAACGTTCTTAGCTAAAGTTATAAAATGATTTGAGCTTTAATTTAAATCTACATCCAGTTTTATACGATAATTAATAACCAATATACGTGATTTAAAGTAGCTGCGTAGTGCGTAAGGCTGCTATCGCCTAGCGACTGAGACCGTTCTGTATTGTAAATCCTTTAGAGTTGAGTATTTGGATATTTTGAGGCGTTTGCTTTAGCGATTAGGCAACAGCACGTTTACTCCTGTTTTGACCCCGATGAACACGAAAATGCCCATCTGAAAAATGTATCAGAAGTCAAGAGGGCGTCCAGGATAATGATACTCAAATGCAACGTTATTGTCCCTGAATTTACCGCAAGAGAGTGATTCAAATTGTGGTTTAATCAAAGTTTTGATGGTTTTTAAGCTCAGAAACTCCAATTCCCACAATGTCATAGTTTTCGCTTGAGTTACTTCATAGCACGATTTTCAAAATCAACATTTATTAATTTTAATGCCAAAAATTTGAGCCCCATCGTTCATTATTATTGAGGTATTCCACCGATTAAGGTACGTTTCCATGGAATAGTTAAGAAGCATTCTGAGAGCCTCCCTTTCCTTCCTGCTCTTCCTCCTTTAATTCACAATAAGGCCTACTCCCTATTATTCTATCTAAAACTCCTATTTTCCTCCTTCCGCTCCCTCGTTCACCCAACATTATTCCCTCTATAACACTGTTTTCAACATTTCCTGCCCGCTAAGTACTCCCTCCATCCGCACCTTCTGTCCCCTCCGTATCTCATCTAGATGCTGCCTCTCCTCACCCACCACATCCAGCACTTCTTCGTCCCTCCTCCTCTCCGTCCACTTTACCTTCTCCATTCCTCTCCACGCCCTCGTCTCGAATGCCTCTAGTCTTCATTGTTTCTTTGTGATGGTTTTAAGAATATATTTAATTTCAATAGTTTTGTGTTTGTTAGTGCAAAGTTCCTTATTATATTTTAAACGTTGTTCTTATATAAACCAGAGGCTTCACGTTCTTGCGAAAAAAAAAAGTTTGGGTAGTTATCGCTGTAATGATACTGACCCAGTGCTTTTTAGCGTAAGCTTACGTATAATTATTTGTGAAATCTTGGCTACAGATTTGGAGTTGGGTGGATGATTGCGTAATTATGGCGAGTGTTTGATTGCAGGTTACTTCTCAAAGCCGATGAAATTGCCTCTTGTCCCGAGTGCCTATAAACAAGTGTCTTATGCAAAAGTAGAAGAAAGGGAGGAGGAAAATAATGAGTGGCAAGGCCCTTTCCTCATGTATGGAGTGATGTCGTAATGTGCTTCTATTGCTAAGCACTCATTGCTTCTGAGAATATACACATCAGGGCGTGATTACGTTACCACACTGTAAGATATCGGGGTGTTAGTCATGTTCCATGGGGCTGTGGTTTTTCGTGGGACGAGTGAAGAACACTTCGCTTTGGTGAATTAGATGCGCATATGTAATCTGTGCTATTTCTGGAGGATAAGTGCGAATATTCTGTCTCATGCCTTCTTATGTTTATCTTGATATCACACAATTACTTATACCACTTCTTTTTACAGAGCGCGACCCGGGTCTCAATGATTAATCATAATTTTGCGCCTGAAGATGATAATAATTCATTGAAACCCGAGTCGCGCTCTGTAAAAAGAAGTGGTATTAGTAATTGTGTGATATCCAGGAAAACATATAATGGACCACCACAAAGTTTATCAAGAGTTAGTGAATTTTGTTCATGTCCTCTTACTCGACGTTTTCGACAAATATTCGATAATGTATTTTACATTTCACACCAATGCACTTGTATGCAGTGTTTCAAAGAGTTTCTAAATATAAGCAAACGACGAATCCCACTTAATACTTTTAGAGGGTTAGTTATTAATGAGTCGATTTGCGATCGATCGACTTGAGCAATCTAGATGTGGATATGATTTGTCTGAATATTTCCTAGAGGCCGAATAACACGATCATTTTTCACGTGCAAGGTCAGGGATAGTGGCAATGACAGAAATCCTTGAAAATGATGACTCTTTGACGTCATCATTTTTAGGCATTGGGCTAGCATTATTTCCCTAATTCGTTACATACTATTCCGCCCTTATATTCATCATTTGGTGCTGTCGCGTTTTCTATCGCTGAGCAGGTACGTGAAGTTGATAAGCAGCCAATCAGCGAATGAGACCAAATGCATATTGTGGCGACGATTGTGAGATTGATGATTATGCTCATAGTAAGCATAAAGGACGCCTCTAATTACTGTGTGATATACAAGATGATGGCTTAAGCAATCATTTTTCTTGCCATTGGAAAGCATAGCTGGAATGACCATTGGACTCGTACGTGAAAACAGGTCGTGTGATTCAGAATTGACATCTGAACACGCATGGAGGCGATGGACTGTCAAACATTTGTGCGGGAAACGAGAAGACATGCTATCAATCCCGCAGCAATACACTGATTAAAAGGAAAACTTGTTGAGCGCGTTCGACGTGAGACCGCACGTCGATCTGTCAAGACCTCTTGTCACTCCTCGACAACGAGAATTAATACGAGCGATCTCCGAAGAATTTAAAGTGTTGGAAGGCATTAACGACGCTCCAACACAACTACGCCGTTCAAAGCAACTACTAAACTAAACATTTCATTACAAATACTTATGGAGTATTTACGTCCATACTAGATATCGTTACGTCCTTGTTTAATTGCAGTTGATTTTTTTTATCTTAAAATCATCCCACCCATTGTGATTGCCCCCTGCCATTTTTAGGCGATCGGCATACCGAACTTCAGCTTCCAAGATCGCTGATTCGAAGCCATGTGAGGAGAGTTTTTTTCCTCCACAGTTTTTAATACTATGATTTTCATACATGTAAATCATTGAAAGTATTTTTGCCGTACAGCTCATTTTTCTCATAAAGCAATGTCGGGGGCAATTAAAATTGGCAGGCGAGTGAAAAACGATTTGCAATACAGCAAAGAGGAGTTGGACGGAGCAACTATATAATTCATATCTCTATTTGTCTTCTGCGCCAAACAAAAAAGACAACTTTCAAATCGCAGGTCAACGTTCTTAACCGCCTCTTGTTGGTTTTTATAAAAGTATAATTGAAAAATATAATAATGAATATGCGTAATAATCCCTTTGGTGAAAAATATGTAATCATATTCGACGCATAAAAGATGCCACCACGAATATCTTTTTGGGGTAATATGATATCAAAAATATATCACTATCTGGCTTGAGCTATTGCTTGAATGATAGAGCTCTTTCGGTAAAAAGGGGGAATTTATTGAAACTTTCTCGTAAATGTCAATTTGTTTTTCGGGGGACCTGAATGAGTGGTGAAGAGGCAGGGGAGGGAGTCCGTGCGTGTCTGAGATTGGATTCGCATAGCAAGAGGAAAAGCTGTCCTATTTTTGTCATGAGTGTGACCCACCTTGCATCAAGATAATTAATTGTGTCCCAATTGCTTGCTTCGCGGAACTGGTATGCTTCAGCCATGGCACAGCACTCCTCACTTGTTCCAATAATGCTGCAGTGCTGAAAATGCTCGTGGGGTAGCAAAACATGTAGCGTCCGACTGACTTGAGAATAATTGTATCAATCTCTGTTTATGATATTCTCGCTCAAAAGGTGGGCACACGGAACCTGTTGGCGAATATTTGAGAGCCCCTTCTTCGCTCTGAATACGTAAACACCCTACTTCATCCACTCGCCCTCTCGCATCTTCCGCCTCCGCCCGACACTGAAAAAGAGATGTTTGGCGAGACCGCTGAACGTTGATTGGCCGATTCGCCTCGTTTCGTGCTTTCTTTTTCATTTTATTCGCGACGGAGGTCACGTGTGGGCGGCCCGAGATACCTCGCGGAAGACACCTCGTGCGCCCACCACTCGATGCGTGCCTGCGTGCGCAAGGGGTCAAGAGAGGACTCGCGTTTCTGCGCGTGAGGTGGAAAGCTGCTACCGGGCTTGACGTGCTCTTGTTCTAATCGAAAAGCAGTTTTAACGCCCTTGAACATTCGGAGAAAAATGGGACGAAGAAAATACCAGATTCGGATGGTTGCTCATGTCCTACCAAATTATATAGTGTATGCCAAAAAGTCTATTCTTATCAAGTTTATCTCCAAACGTCCTTCCATCAAGTTGAGAATGTGTTTTTATTTATTACATTGAAGTTGCTTTAAATCTGGTTTTGCTCTACACCCTGGGAATGTAGTAAATTGTCAGTCATTTTCAGGGATTCATTGCACTATGTGTTTTTTATTCCATTTTTTCCGCTTATAGAGCGACCAAGGTAGACCCACTTATTGAAAAACTAACTTACATCTACATATCAACTCGCAATCCGCCGCAGTTGTTCCCAGCGTAACTTGTATAAAAGCTTCGTTGCGATTTTTTTTGTCTCGCAGCAGTTGTGTTTACGAACTGCACAGTTTTCCTCTGCATTTTATTAAGTCCTCGGATTAAGTCTTTCTATTCCATATGCTAAAGATAATATATCGTGAATAGAAGAGGAATTCGCATAATTGGCGAGTATATTTTTAGCAATAAACCCTACTCGAATAACACCAATATTAAGACGACTTCCCATCGGAATATCTTTTATAAATTGAATCAGAATAGTTTGATTTGTCAAACATGCTTGTCTTTATAAAGCTTGAGAGTGGCGTAGTGATAACTTAGAAGTGAGCATTATTGAAGAATCACTATCGGAATATATTCTTCAGTGGCTAAAACCTCGCAGTTGGTTAAATGCTTACATAATCCATTATTATAAAAAGACGTTAAGCCTTCGTTACAGTTTTTATTGTAGTTAACTGGATTGGCATTCTGTTTAAAGATAACTCGGTAAAAGCTATTTAGATATTTGAATCGAATCGTTAGATAAATCTGCTATAGTCGCGTGAAAATTATTTTTCTACTATATTTTTGCTGATCAAATGTCTGAAATGTGTCTTTATAAGTTTCTGCTGCCTTTTATAATCGTCGCATGTCGTATAATAACTTCAGAGCCCATTCATCAAATGCCGTATATTTTAACTGTATGCTCTTCGTTCGTTGTGAATAATTCGTGGTGCCCGCCCAACCAACTAGCTCAAATTCTCTTCAAGCTTGCTCCCTTGGTGGTTGCTGCCTTTGTAGTGCTACGGGCTGAATTCTTGAATTGCCGATATTCAGACGGGCGACGGGCACATTGTGAAAAAGTCGAACGGTCTCACGCGTGAGGCTAAAGGACGCTAGATGATATTTGCCATTTCCCCGCTAAGTGCGCAATTCGGACGCTGCTGTGACGCCTGCCTGTCACTCGCCACGGGATCCGCAGCTGCGAGCGTGCGAAGAGAATCATAGCCGTAACATAGCGACTCCTCGAGCGGCCGAAACGGAATCCCCACGCAGACAGAGGGACTTAATTTCAGATTCATCATTCGAGGGCCACATTCATGAATGCGCGAATGAAAATTCAGTGGCCTGTCCACCACCTTTTCGTCTTTGTCAGGGAGGATTATCTCGATTAAGAAATGGATTCACAAAAGTTAGCGCCTAGACGCCTCTCCCAAGGTAACAGCTACATCAAAACGGTGGGCCGCGTCAAACATCATCGTTAGCATACAAAAAAGTGATGAAAGTAGCGAAGTGCTAAAGAGACGACTCATTCACGTAATGATCACGCGTGGGCTTGAATATTTTTTTCAAAACTACGCATAAGCTGCCATCCGGGAAGAGATGAGAGCTGGCAGACGGTAAGCTCGCTTAAAAGACCTGGGATCGTATCCTCATATAGTGAAGTGAATCTAACAGTGTGCGTACGCATGGCTTGTGAAGTCCCGATTTAATTATCATCAACAGGATGCCGCTTTCTCTCTTAATATTAAAAACAATACATAATTCCCCGATTTTTCGGAAACCATGGTTACTACTTCCGAGCTTCAATTTACTAATTCAGTCTTTTCTCGTTAACTGTTCCTACTGATTTACTAAATATTATGTCAAATTAAAAGTCCTTCAATCACGTTTTGAAACTGTGTTTATATTAATGGAGTTACTTTAACTATTATTTTACTCTACACCCTTGGCAAGTAGTAAATCATTAGTCATCCTCAGGTATTAATTATATTTTGTATATTTTACATTCCATGATGGACTTAATTTCGATTTTTAGGGAGGAGGCTCTAATAATTATAGAATTTGACTTCTCAGAATTAATTTATCTCGCTTAGTCCGGAGGCCACTGGACACCAATGCAGGTTCTTGACCATCATTGCTCCATCATCATTCTTCCATCCTCAGCTATCTCTAAAGTAATATCACTTCTAGTTTCTTCTTCACTTCCAGCGCTTTCTAAGTCTGCGTCAGACGTCTTCTTTCGTTAGGATTTCCCTTACAAATTTAACCTATCGCCATATGTTTATTCCCCCATTCTCTCAGCATGTCCTAGCCAAATCAGCCTTTAGCTTTGAAATATTCGACAATGTCTGGTACCTTGTATCATTCCCGTAATTCTACATTTTCTTTACCCTCCATTAACCTCATTCTCCCGTCGGAGAAAACATATTTTTTTAAACTATGTTTTCAAAATTTATTTTTTCTGCGATTTTTTCTCAATCTGAAGTGAAATTTCCTCGTCAATTAGTGATGTCTTTGTGTCGCCAACTCCATTCAGCTTGCGTTTGAGTGTGGCATGTGATTCCCACGAACCCCTCGCAGCCGTTCTATTCCATGCCTACTTATCGTTCCTGTGGCCATCTCGTTTATTAATTTTAATTATAAATTTCAATTCATTTGTAAATTTCAATGATGTTAAATTTGTGTACATATTTTGCGTATTGATTGCATTGGCTTTGCATGTGCTCAAGAATATTTTTTTTTTGGCATTCAAGTTATTAAAAGAAAATAAACGTTCTGTGTTTCTGATTTCTTTCCAAAAGACTGCTCTTTCCCAGATATGCGCGATGTCGTCATTTTCATGCCGGGGAAATCGCCATTACGTGCACCGTGAAGGATTTTCTTCAATTCATATATGGTTGAAAGCCAAGTAAACAAGTTGTTATTGATTGGAACGAGATTACTATTGAGATTGGAACGAGAAACACCTGCTCGGTCTGCATATTTTCACTTGCAAATTCTTTTTATTTGAACGTGTGATACATTTCTTTTCGGCATATCCAGATTTATATAAATCCGTGATATTATTATTATCATCGCCCTCATTTCGAAGTAGGCGTAACTTGATTTTGTCGTTTGCCAGTGAAAGCGAAACGGCATTTACGTAATCTCTTGGTCTCTTCAGGTATGCTTAAACTTCGCTTTAAATGTTTGAGTGATTGTAACCGCGTTTCCAAGAGACGGTGTCGATGACTTACGCCTCGGTAACTTGGCTGAAACCGGTGAAAATGTCATCATTTTGAGCTAGGGGACTTCGTGGACGAGACATCAATCTGTCCCGTTGGACCTCGATTTCTGTTGCCACTTCGGACGCTTTATAATTGGTTTTATAAATGTCCGAATCGTGGCGACGATTGTTGAACGGTTCTTTTATTCTGAATATTTACTGTAATAGTCATTATACCTTATTTTAACAAAGGTTTGTCCCTTAGGATCTAAGATCCTTATGCAAATTTCTTATGGGTCCCTATTCAACTCCAGCTTATTTTTATTTTAATACCATTTCCTATAATTCCTACATTTAAAAGCCTAAAGAGTTGATACTTACCTTTTCTCAACATTTTCCTATATCTCCCTTCCCCGTCTCTGATTCCGTGCCAATTTATTCAAATTTCAATAGAACAGCGTGGTGCTATTCAGTCCATCTGGTGTCAAAACGTGTATGAATGATGGTTAGCTTATAGCTTCTCCATCCCTTATCCTTAATATCGTGCTTGGAAATGTGGTCTTAAGATTTCGCGTGTTGGGGAAATCGCGAATGTTTGACCTCGCGAATTATTGCTTCCTTAACGAAAGTAATACGTCTAGTTGCTGCTAGTGATCTTCTATTAATGCATTACTTCGCAAAATGCGTTTTGCAAAAACCTGTGGCACATTTTCTCCACGAACTCGGCGAACCCTCTCACTCGGAGTGCGTGGGCCTTCGAATGTCGTCGAATTACATGTGTGGCCGTGTTGTTGTGCGCTTTCGCGCGCAAATTGCCGTCTCCTTATTGGGTTGCTCTCGTGCGGTCGCTGTTTCTACCCTCGTCTAACCGGACCAACTTCTCCCTCTCTTCTCTTGAGGTTGCTTTATTGAAATAAAATAACAATAAATTATCCGTTGGGGTCACTTTGCGTGGTATTCCAGTTCTCATACTTTAATTTCGGCGTTTATAGAAAAAATATAGCGCCGAACCGTGTGAAAGTAGCATGAAACTTCGGAATGTGCACTGTCGTACTCAATTTTTGTCACGCGTTTTGAAACTGTTTTTTGTCATTTCTACTTCTGAATCGTGGAATACGACGCCTCGGAATGAAAAATAACTTGAACATAATATGGATTTGAAAAGTAAACTCCGGAAAATAAATCGATGCGGCGAGGTACCTACACCTCAACTCCATTACGATACCTTGTGATCGGCATTTTGCTGTTTTAATCCTACAGAAGAATGGTAGCTTTTCCTAACTCTCCTGAGTCATTAGGTTAATATTTCCTTAAGTGCTTCATTTAATGTTTCGCGATTTTTTCTCGTGTGGATCGGTGTGTAGGAAGGATGGGCGAGGCGGAACTTGCGCTCAAATGTTCGCCATTTCTTCCGCCGTAACGGTTGATGAGTAAAAGGGGGAGGGCTGCGGCACCCACTCACTCCACGCCCCCTCTCCGCATCCAGGGCGACACCCACCTGCTCCCAAAAGGCGCCCACCGTCGCAGTTTTTATTCCGTCGCAGATTTTCCTGCTCGAAATTTTGCGGCATCACTTGCTCTGCCACGTTGCTTTAGATAAGTGAGGGTAGAGAGCTCTCCCGAAATATTTTTAATTGGTTCCCTACCCGGCCATTACTAGCCTATTCAGGGTAGGGGGCCAGTCTCCTCTCAGGCAATACTTCAATCAGTGAGACTCTCTACGTTCGGAGGTGTTTATTGGCTTCCCGAGACCACCCTCTGGTCGGTAGCCAAGCCATACTTAGTGATTACGCTCTCCTATGTTCAGTATAATAAGCCACGGTGTGCCTGTTGAGCTGAGTTGATCTATATTGAATTTGTGAAGAAGTGGTCTAGATGTGTTTTATGTAAGTCATTCATAATCGCAGATATTGTTCCACACGTGAGAGACCCATACCCTTTCATCCTATTTATTTCTGCAATTCTCTTCTCCTTGCTCGCTTGATGGCCTTCCCTCTTCATATTTAGCCACGCATCCCTTGCTCAAGATGCTTCCCAAGACTGCATCACTTTGGCCTTCTTGTGATCAGTTTCAAGTGATGTAATGTAACGAAGTAGAAGTAATCGAATTACTGTTAGCGATTGCATATTTTGTAATTTTACTTGTAATCGATACATTTTTAAAATTAATTAAAACAAAGTGTTTTATTCATTGAAAGTAAAAATTTGATTGAAAACGTGCACCCTTCGAAGGGCACTTCTAGAAACGTTGGCATCACCCTCAGCACAAATTTTTGACTGGAAATATTTATTTATGCCAGAAGAACCAAAATCCATTGTTTTAATTATTATTTTATCAAATTGCTCTTAATGGTAATTAAATTGTTGGTTCGCATGTTAGTACTCCCTGTTTGAGAAAACATTAACAGCGATTGGATCTTATTGTAAAATCAAAAATAACTAATCCTAGTGAATACATTTTCGAAGAGTAATTTATAATTGTAATAAACACAAATTTAAAATTTTTAGCTGTATTCGATTCCTGTTACACTATATTGCGATACTTTTCCCTTCACTTTTAAACTGCCATGCAATTTTCCTCTCCACGGTTATGCTTCTCATCTATCAATGCTGTGCAACACGCACGTTTGCAGAAGCATGGTGAACATGAGCTGATGATTAGCAGTTTTGAAAGCACTCGTTATGAGAACGACGAAACTTTCCAGGTCCTTGATACTATTTTTTTTGCGAAAATAATTGTTTTACGATCCAGGAGCATCGTTCCTTGATGGAATCTTTTAATTGCTGGCACTACAACGCGTATTTCCGTGCGCACTGAACGATTGAATAACCCAGACGTCTTGTTACGCTGTTCGGACCGGTCGCGCGTCCGAAAAAAAAACGTTCCGCTGAAGTGGAGCTGCTGTCTTAATTGGTTATTGTCGTTATCAATTTCCTCTTACTGCACTTATTACTTTGTTTTTTTCTCTATTTCCGTTGTCTTTTCTTGCAAGCGTTTTTTCCGTCGCATTCACGTCCGATGCGAGAAAAAAATTAAATACTGAATTTAATCGTTTGAGGGATGCTTTTGTTTTGATAGTAACCCATCATCATCCATCATTATGCTTAAGGATTTCCAGTTACGCTTAAGGATGAGCAATTTCCACTTGCCGCTAGCAGCTCTGTGCTCGATATTACAATGGCAAAAAAGATAATAATAATAAATTTCCAATCAATAGTTAATAATGGATTTCGAGCTTGAAAACATTAAAGTATCAATGAACAATGAATTCCTGAGCTATTATCACTGACTACATCACGTATTCAGCGTTTAGCTCTATTGCACGTCACTTTCGTCCTGCCTCGTCGATTATGCAGGGGAGTATTATCTTGGTATTTCGACCTCTGGACATAGTCAGTTATTCCATTGTTTGTTCCATTTTCCTCTTCATTTCCGAGAACGGTTTTGGATCACCCCCACCGTTCGCCTTTTTGGCGCGCATATCCTTCAGCTCCTCCCGGAAACTCCGTCGTGGTTGGGATGTCGCACTGGATCGGAATGAGTGCTATTCTGGAGTACTTTTAAGAAAACGCGATGCCCGTGCTTGTGTGGCCGTGAAGCTATGAGGAACTTAGCGTGAGATTAGGTGGCTTACGCGTGGAGTACACATTGGCCATCTTCATCCCTCGTGTCCCCAAACCCTAAGTGTGGATGTGATTGAAGCTGCAATAACGTCTTTCATTCTTTCCCGGAATCGCAGTTCTTTAAAAGAATTGGTATTTGGGGGAGGCGATCGATAGCGGAGGTATTTTGCGTCATGAGGGAAGGTTGGAGAGAAACCTGGCGTCGGCATTAGCCTACTCTTAACGAAGGGCTCCAAGGGGACCGCGGTTTAACGTACCATCCGACGGACCGAGTTCTGTACTTGAAGTGTCACTTTCATGGATCGGGCAGTCACTGAAAAATCTCTGCCACCGCCGGTATTTGAACCAGGGCCAAGTGGGTCGGAGCCCAACACTGTAGCTTTCACACCATCCCGTTCCCTTTTAAAATAATCCGTTTAAAGTACGTGTAAAGAAAGTATAAAGGAGGGAAAACGGAAAAATATTTTCCCCCATTCATCTACATTCTCATTAGTGTAAAATGATAAAAAAGGAAATGCGATGTTTTTTTTCAGTCTACTATGTAAATGCATGCACACTTTCTACACCTGTGTGTGAATTTCACCTATATTACTTCTTCATTTAGTTTGTTTTCAATGATACTTGTTTATGTTCCCCGGAAAATTAACATGACTTAATTTTAGCGCGCTAAATGCAGTAGTGTCATCGCCGCAGAATAAACGATGGAAGCTAATTGATTCTGGATAAGAGAATTTCGCAGTTGAGGTGATTGTGTGCCCCCCCCCAACCCCCTTCCATAAGTCCCCTCCTCCCATCCCCATCGATTCGAAGGCCTCCCCTCCGATGGCCGTTTTTCTCTCATCGCCTAATATGGCGTCCGCGGCCAAGGGTATTCGCGCTGCGGCGAGAGGGGGAAACTCTTGCGTTTTGCAGAACACCAGCGCCCCCTCTTCGGCTGCCCTCGGGTGGGTGCGGTCCTTCGAAGGAGAGGGTGTTGAAGGACGAAATGGCCGTGGGAGGGGTAGCGTCGCACCGCGCAGACCGCCGCCAATACCATTTCCTTGCGTATCAGCTGTTGCGGCTGCACGTCGTTAGCTGTTTGTTGTCCTCCCTCTTCTCCGGGCGGTTGCTGAACACGCGGGCGCGAGCGATGTGACGGCGCGGCGGCGTCCCCTGGATTTCGTGAAGACGTGATAGTCTCGATGGCAATCTCTCAGTGACGCGCGCAGTTTGGCTAACCCTTTCGTTCTGTGCGGGTGTTATAAGTGACGCATTTTTTGTTTTGTGACAAGCAGAAAGTGTTCAAGGAACAATCATTGTGGTGGATTTGGTGTCGGACGATCGTTGTAGTCTGCGGAATCGGTTTCGTGAAGAGGGGGCCATCTTTCTGAAGGAGTTATTTGTGTTCAGATCAGTCCATTGCTGGTGTTCGGGTTTCCTCGGGACGGACTTGGTTTTCATTCACTTTGAGACGCGTATATTTTAGTTTTCAAACATGAGCAGCAGTGCGATATCTGCGGTGCGCCTCCTGGAGGACATGTTCCGGGATGTGAAGCTGGTGCAGGCGGAGGAGAAGGAGAACGTGCCGGAGAGGGCCGTGGAGGAGTCGTTGGGCGTGGACCGCAGCGACTGCGAGGTGCACGGGCACCAGCAGCAGCAGCGTCGGAGGTCCTCGATGGGCTCCACGCCGTCCCTGCTTCGCCGCAAGAGCGACGCCAACAAGTACGCTCGGGGCGTGGCGACGGCGTCGTTCGCCGCGCCCACGGCCGCGTCCCTCTCCAAGATGGGCCCGCGCCGGGAGTCGATGCCGCACCTCAGCGCCGCCCCCGCCTCCGTCAACAGCATCTTCTTCAAGAGGGACTCCCGTGGACACATGACGATGCACTGGGAAGGCGAGGGCAAGCCCGCCGCCCTGCGCAAAGATGCGAAGAAGGAGCAGCCGGGGAGTCGGAGGCACACGCTGGCGGCATCGACGCCGCACCTCCCGGGCGTAGTGGTGCGGCGCGAGATCCGCCGGAGGGACACGGTGGGCGAGGGCGCCAACTCCCGCAGGAACTCGACGATCGGCCTGTCCTCGACGGGCAGCGTGCCGCGCCGCAGCTCCATTCCGACGGCTCCGGCCGCACCCATGCGTCTGCACTCCGGCTGCTTCCTGCACTCGGGGGGGCACAAGTCCATCCTGCGCACGCCATCCTCCCGCTCCTCGCTGGACATCTCGACGTCGCCTCGGCGGGACTCCGTGTCGCCCACTTTCCCGATGACCCTCCGGCGGGACTCGAGCGGCAGCGTGGGCGCGGGCGCCGCCCGGCGCATGTCCACCATGTCCACGGACTCGCTCGATTCGCTGCGGAGGCGCAATTCGTGGGACACTGGACGGAGAGGATCGTCCTCTGCCAGCTCTGGAGTGGGCACCGACGACGCCGATAAGGTACGCTCGTGGAATCCTCGCCCGAAATGACAGTTTAATGCTTTGAAAACATGGAGAACGAATAGTATTACAAAGCAGCAATTAGCTCATAATCTTTTCGTGAAATTTGTGTTTATGTATGATGAATTAATAGAAAGGTACGACAGCATAATAGCTATTAAATAATAGGTAATACATAGTTGCTATGGCATCATATCGATGGCTAAGTTCTAACAATACGTATCTCAAAAATAGCAACTTTCCAGGAGGGCAAAAAAAACGATCAATTTCTTTTACTTGTGCACAGAAATTAAAAAGCCAAAAGTTCATAAAACTGAAAAAGAAGCATTCATTTGCAAAAAATAGTTGATTTTTGCTTGTATTTTATTTTTTTCATGTTATTACACTTTGTTTAAGATGCCCGTCTCAAACTGGCCGAATTTCAGGTACGTGTTGTTTGAACCTAGCCACCGATATGAAGGTATGTTTCGGCTTTATTCACTTTCGTGATGAGAAGCTAGGTGAAAGAAATTGGAGCGTGCGTCTTAATCCATATTAGCTTTAGTAACGTAATGGGATATTTCACAAAAACTGTGCAGCAGGGTTTAGAATTTCGAGTTATTCTGTCGCTGGGAGTAGGAAACGGAGCAATGGACTTTTTAGGAGATCAGGCATTCGTTGGTGAAAAGTGTTTGGTGAAAGGACCGATTGAATACCGGGAATATTTCTGAAATAGACTCCGGTCGCTGGCCCTAGTAATTGCAAAATCGTAAAGGATAATTACGGAGGTTACCTCCGAATCTTCGGAGGAAATTACTTTGCTGTTTGCTTTTGGAATGTCTCAATTTTTTCATCTTTTTCGCTGTCTTCGCTTGCTTTCCATATTATATGATCTTTTCGTGTTAAATTGGAGTGCCAGATTACTGTTAAACGTTTACGAGGCTTACGACATGCCTATTTATTTACCTTTAAGTAATAAAATGTTTTCAAAAGAAGCTCATCACAGAAGATATGATCAGATTGGTCTCTTCCTCTTTCCCTTCTCCGTCCTACATTAATTTGTATGGAGTAAGTTAACGTTAAATGTTTCAGTTTGATCTTTATCGTAAAGTGAAGATGTTTTCGTTTCTTAGAGACATAATACGCTTATATGTGACCATAAATGCAAAGAAAACGCTTAAATATTATCTGCTATCCATCCTGATGCGTAAAATTTGCCAGTATTGTCGTGAATAAAAGCGTCCGTGAAGGATGGGGGTTATGCGAGGGTACTTCATAATTACTCCTTGCAAACTTACCTTAATCGTTGGAAAATTTAAATTGATCAATCTTGTAACAATATATTAGGGAAAAAAGAAACCTTCACTGAAGCTTGAATATCATCTATGTCATTCACTTGGCATCTCAACGTCTAGGACATGTTTTTGAAACTATGGGATATTCTTGGTTTGCACTTATAAAATTATTACAAAATATTTTTAGGGATGGCCATTTATAACATCCTAGCTGCTTTAGTCTATTATTTTTTGTGTTAATTTCTCCAAATTTGTTTGAGAAGCGACTGTTTTTTCTCAATCTAAGCTTTATTCTTTTCCAACTAATCTCCTTGTAGTTGCCATTGTTCTAATTCGCCTTTGTTCCTACCTGATATTGATCTTGAATATGTCGAGGAAATGTTGTCATAGTAAATGAGCAACGCATTATGAGCAGAAGTAAATCAGTATAGTGGTTAAGTACGTCACGTTTAATATATCGTCACGTAAAGGGCAATTTTGAAACAATGCAATTCAGTTATACTGCACGTAATCACTTACGTATTCCCTTTGTGCTTCCAGTGCACATTGCCTAATGCGGGCTACACTTATTCAATTTTTTTTATCGTTGGTGGATTTGAAAACGAATTTAGATCTTATTTTTTTATCTTAACGAACTGTGCTTTGTTTGTCGAGAGGACCGTCGGGCGATTCCGTATCGGTCGGTCTCTCTCAGTCCGCGGCAGTTTTCTTGGCTAGCATGAATAATGCCTCCTTGCGCATTCCGTTTCGGTTATGTAACTAGTGCTCTGTGTTGCCTTGCTAATCCAGGGTCGAGTGGATTGAAAGTATATTATGACTGTCGATGGAAGATTTATTGATGTAAAGGCCTTTGCGTGCTCTTATATGCCGTGTTGACGTCATTCTCTAAGTCCTCGATCGCTAGCATGTTATAAATGTAGTTGCTCGTTCTTCAGTATTGGGATCACGATTTAATTGTTCGCGTAGGTGCGAAATAAAAATGCCAGTACGGCTTCACGGTTTTATATCTCCACATGTTTACATGCCGACCGCACATCTTTTAAAATCAGGCGTCGTTGAATCGGTGAACAGGAGAGCATTTTCATTGAAATGCTGCGTCGTATCCCCTCCTCCCTCGCTCCCTACAGGAAATCATTTGAACGGTGTGAATGACCGTCGGAGTGAATCTCGCTGACTCTTGCATGATGATGTTTATGCCTTTGGAAGGGAATGCTATGTGTTCGCATGCAGGTGTATTGGCTCATCCTCCTTCCATCCGCGGTATAACCTCAGTGCAAATGTAAAAAAGAGCGATTATGTTCAGCTGCTGCGCATGTGACTTATATTGAAGTGGGCATATCGCGTGGATCTGATTGCCGATTCCTACGATTATACTATTTGTGTCAGTATTTAGGAATTATTCTCCGGATCTGCTTGTCCTCATTTCATTCGACGTTTCCGAGAACGACTTGCTTGCACGTCAAGTCCTGTTTATGTCGTGTCTGATTTAACATTGAAACGGAAATCTGACACGGTGACATAAACACACCTCGACAATGGGAAGTAAGTCGCTTTCCGGAACGCCATGGGAAATGAAGTCAATAATCTGTTGCAGATTTCGAGAAGAATTCATAAATGTTTTACTCACCGGGAAAAACGTTAATTTTTTATCTTTTAATATTGTATATTCCGATTTTCAATTATTATTCCATTGAATTTGTTTCTCGCGAATCAAGGGAAGTAACAGTATTTTAATGACTTTATACATTTTTAAATTTGATTACTTTCTTTTAATTTCCGTGAAAATGTTGGTGTGAGCGACGGCCTAATGTGTGGTTACTGCGCAACCACCTCGAGCGCTCTTGTTGTTAATATTTCCTGTGTGAGCACTGGTCAGGTAGGGCAGTGAGTGAGTCGGCCACGGATAGAGGAAGGCGCTATAGGCGAGAACGGCAATGTAATGGTCATTGACACACAAATCACGTTAGGGTTAAGCAATTGAAATATAATCATTAATTAGAAGCAGAAGTATAGGGATTTTCATCAAGTTGGCTTCATTCACTCACGCAATCCGAAGATTTTTCTTTGTCAGTATTTAATTTGCAAACTTCTTCGTTTATAATTTCTCTGTTGTGGGTTTCAATGTTGGCCTCGACTTGTGCGTGTTGCGCCGCCACCAGGAGCGATTTGTTTGTGTTTGGTGTCCGTGAGTGTGTCTCACGTTTCTAGCCCGTCTTAAGTTTTGTCTCCATGAAAACTGCGGATTATCGTTTTCTGCCAAGACTCTTCTTCTCTCTGGTGGACCCACAAGATTTTCCTCATATTTAATTGTATAACGATTTATTGGAACTTTGTTTTTACTTGGAATTCTATTTTGAACCTCTGGTCTTCTTACATTTGTTGAAATAACACTATCCCTATACTGTCTATCATGAAAGGGAATAACATAAGGAAGAGTTGCAGACGATGACTTCCTCATCAACTAATAGCTTTTAAGTTCTTATGCCTTTAGTGGTTTGCGAGATAACTTTGTGGAATCTTGAATTCCTGGATAAATGAATAGATAGAAATCTTGTAACTTCCTCATGACTTTTTTTTAAGTCGCACGGGGTTTACTCAATTTAAAAAATCTTTTGAATCCCCCTAAGAATTAAATTCCGCCGCCACAAGTTCTACCATCGCTCACAGGGGGGCGCCCTAGTCCGTCCCGTTGAAGCATCATTCATGTTGTCTCTCAGGGCGCATTGTTATCAGTTTTCAAAATTGTCTGCAACGTGGCGCCGTTACGCGGAGTCAAAGACGATTTTCCATTTCTCGGGTTAGATCGAGTGAGGTTTGCCGTTGACGACTGTTTCGCCAGTGATCCTCTTGCCTTTTTAATTCGACAGTATATTTGTCCTGAAGACGCCTAGAGGATCAGTGGCAAAAGTGTTGTCGACGGCAAAGCTGGTCGCGTCGTTACCCGAGAAATGGAAAATCATTATAATGGACTATTTGCAATCGCGAGGGACACAATTGAAATGTTTACAACTTTAATGATCAAATCGTCACGAATATAAACTTCGGTCAATAGCCCTAATTTTAATGTAGTTTCCGCGTACAATTCGGATTGCTACGCGAGTGTCGACTCCAAAATACGCGGTGAGTGACAGCAAAAGAGGTGGCTGGCTGGAGAGAATATACATGCGAGTTTGCCTCCATGTAGCCTCTGCATCGCAGATTGGAACTCGTGCAGATCCTTGAACAGAGCTCTCCATGTGCACAGTGCTCTGATGTGAGCCGCTGTTTCCTTGCGACTTTGATTCCCATGAGATAATAATCCTGATGATTGTCTCTTTTGAAATCCGATCCGCCCTCCTCCTGGCAGGCGTCGTTCAATGTGTGCCGCCAGTCGTCCCCTTGCTTGCTCCATCTCCAAGGACTCTGCCTTCTCTTCATGCAGCTGCGAGCGCTTTATCGCCAGCAATCACCCATCTAATCGCATGCTGAAAAGTGATGACGGCCTAGCCAACATGGGAAAATAATTTCATTCAGTTGCTAGTGAATGATAGATCATTAGTTGCTGCCCAACGGCCGACTCATTGAGATTGAGGGTTTTGTTTCCCTTTATGAATGTGTACCAGGTGCGCATACTGTTTCTCCGCAGCCGTGTGTTTCCGGTGAAATTGTTCATGAATGGTACCGCGTAATCTTTTGAAGCAAGGCTCTTTTCTTCATTAGTTGTTTCGTGGAGACATATAGGTTTATCTTCCTTTGACGTAAAGAATTACGCGTGAATTTTCATTTACTTCAGGCGTACAAGGCTGTCATGTCTCTTATTATTGTGCGTTCGTAGCATGAGTAGAAATCGGGAAAATTATGTTAAAAAATCGTTGCTATTAGCGATCACTTAACCGAACTCGTGGTTTGAGTTGGCTCAGATCGTTGAGAAAGTATTTCATTTCTTTGGTTCTAAGGAGGTATGATTGTTATCAAATATTAGTTCTCTGTTATTATTAAATTTGACTCAATGAGTATTGTCTCTTTATAAAAGTATCTATATTTTCGAGAAAAAAAAAACAGAGACGACCTAGCTGTAGCAATCTCGTTCCGAAAGAGTGGAGAAATTCGTCATCCTCGCACATTGGTGAGAGGAATGTTTAGTCTGTGAGTGGTGTGTAGATTACGTTCCTAAAATGTCATAAAATGCCTCTATTAAAACAAACAGATGAGTAATTTTTCATCTAGTGTGGGCAAACGCCGAATGATATGCCCTTATCTGGGTCACGGTGACGTATAGCTGTCAGTTTCTTTTGAAGTTTTTCCGACAAATCTCACTCAGGAAAAGTTTAATCGTAGCGAGCCGCTCATGAATAATGTTCTCGTGTCATCTTCTCGGATGGGTCGACATGAGGAGCTGAGGAGATTGGGAGTGGGGGATCGAAGCATTTGGCGGATTTGCATTGAATGGGGAAATGGCAGTGTGGAGTGGCAATCGAAAGGACGAAATAAGGCCACGCTAAGGCCATTGCACCGGCGAGAGGCGTGTCCCTCGCTATCTCGAGGCAGAAAGATAAAGACGGGTCGGGAAACCCCCGTTTGTAAGTGCGTTTCAGTCAGTTGTACACTATTCAGTATTCTGAAGAGTATTTAGTTGCACTGAAGCCTAAATTTGGGGAAAATACTGAGAACAATAATAATAATTACCACTCTTATTGAATAATCTTGAATTTTATTTGAAGTACTAGTTACGCGTTGCGATTACAGTCGCCGCGGCAACAAGCGTTTGTTATGACCAAATGAAATAAAAGAAGTTTTTCAATGATAGGCCATGCATCTTAGTAATATCACAGTCTTAAATTACATCATTTTGGGCATTTATCTTTGACTCATTAATGATGTCACTTGGTCTGTTTCAGAAAATTAAATTTTATTGCAATTAGTGCTCTCGAGCTGACTCTAAATATGAAAAAATCCGAAAAAATAAAAAGTCACATTCGCAAATTATGATGTTTAACTTTCGTAGTCTTATGTTGTTTCATCATTCATAAAAATAACATATGTGAAATATATGTGGAAAACAAAGCTTTTATAGTTACTATTATTATTCACAGCGTGAGAATAAACTTCTAACCATTTTGATGTCGCTCGTGAACCATACGGCGCCTTACTCCGAGGGGCGAATAAAGGCCATCGTCTAGAGACGGTTCATCACTTTCCGCAGCGCTTTAGTGGTTGGCAACAGCTCTCAGCAGTGGCGTATCTAAATTCTATTTTACGTGACCAGTAGCTTTTAGATAATCATCAATTATTTTTAAACATTATTTGTCAAGATTTTGAAATAAAATCCTGCATTATGGAGCCACCTCAAATATTACCATCTTCTCAATTTTATCAGAAACTACTGGGGGTGGGGGCCTTCCCCTCTTAATCCCCCGCTGCTGTTTCCCCGATTCGATTCGGAATCATATCTTCATAGAATGCTACTGTTAAAATGAAATTTGAAGACAAAACTATTTGCCAATTCAGGTTGAAACTAAGATGCAACGAATCTTGGAGCGAAGAAGATGGCTAGTCAGTTAAAATAGCCACAATATGGGAAGTTCGGGCTCTCACGGTCAGGTTTCCTGGGTCAACGGACAGTTATGCTGTACACATTGTCGCGGTCAAGACAGTTTTAGGTTCATTGGACGTTCATATCCTCCGGATCTGGTAAGCTGGTAGGCTCCACGTAACTGTAAACTCAAACTGGAGCGCTCTAGAGGGCAGCGCAGTAATCTAAAACTGGAACCAAATAAAAATAAGTTCTTAAACTTTAATAGATTTTTTGATGATGTTATGATTCGTGATTTCCTCTAAAAAAATATGTAAAATTTTCTTTTGAATTAAAAACATAACACAAGAAAGCGATCGTTATCGCCAGTGTCATCCTATCAGTAAGCTTCATTCACGTGGGAGGATGGGGTGGGCATCGCGCGATTTCGGATTTTTCCATTCAACTCTCGGTCGAATACGCAGATGCAGAAAATCGGGCTTAAATTACAGTTTCTCTGAGGGTCAACCAAAAAAATGTTCCTCTCCTTTCGCTCATTTATTTATTAATAAAGTTGCGAATAACATCTTATAAATAAAAAATAAATAATGAAAGGCTTAAATTTGTCATCGCAATCATTTGGTCATATAGAGACATCATTATATTGAAACTGAGATCCACGGGTCTTTGTTCCCTCTGAAACGCACTTCATTCCTTTTTATGCGCAACATGCACTGGGTGATTCCCCTTTTAGGGGGGGGGGGCGTGGAGGGGGAGTTGCGTCTCGAGTTAAAGGGAGCGGGGCTTCCAGGGATGGCGTTGCAGGGTCATCTGCTACTCACGGGTCTGCAATGGTGTCGTCCCTATCGGATCGACGCTTCCGACGTTCACTTGTTTGCGCACGAGTGCTGCTGCTGCTGCTTCGTCCCTAATTGCGAGGCGTGCGTGTGTCGGCAGCGTGTGAATGGTAGCCATGTCGAAACCCTCTTTCAACTCCCCTCTCTTGGCCGACTTGTGTTGACTGGAGATGACTGCACTGCCCTCTCCAGGGTTATATAAATGCAGCCGAACTGTTGTTCTTTACAATAAAAAAGAATTATAATAATAAAAGAAAAAAGAAAAAAACTAACAAAAAGCACAAAATTTAATATTTTGATTAAATGCTTCATTTTTATTCTGCCATCAAAAATTAATCTGAATTTGTAGTTGTAAGTTTCTCTTTCTCACAAACACTACATTACACTAGCAGCAGAACACGTGCGCAATTTTTAAATTCCCTCTGTAAACTGACTGGTTGGGGTGAGTCTAGGCTCTCCGGTACAGTTTTTATTCGCGCCTGCGGCGCGGTGACTCCGTGATGAAATCGTCAACCTCTGACGGCCAACGCGGCGAAAACCCGGAAGATATAGAGATTCACGAACTGGAATACGTGCAGGAAAGTGAGCGCGGAATAAGCATTGGCAGAAGTCGTGGAGAAAATAGCAGCAGCAAACTTTTAGGGAAAAAATTAATATCAAGAAAGGTTTTGGAAGTGGACGTGAATCAAGTGTCATTTTTAAAATGTTGCGATGGCATATTTCTTGATTGTCTTAGGTCTATTAAGACGACTTCAAGTTGATCAATTTTAATAATACTTAATCAGAAACAAGATGGAGAACGTCCTTCGTAAAGGAAGACATCAATCAACAACTTCAAAAATACGTTAAGAAAAAAGATAAACACAACGGAATAACAAAAATGAATAAACAAAATACAAACGATTACATTGCACTTAAAGTAAGGGAAATTGATCTGTAAAACAATAGTTTCTGTTACCTCCGGGCAATTTGCCCTCTTGTAACTATTTCATTGATAATTATAATAATAATATGGCCGTATTTTTAAGCATTGGCAGGGCATCTTCTTTCGCTTCTTGCACGGGAAGCCCAAGCAGACCTACGCGAGATGCGTGGACCCCTCGTTGAGGTCGTTGTGGCCGTAGCTCCCATCCCCTCTCCTGGCGTTTTCGACCGCACTCTCAGTTGGCAATCCAAGACGCCAAAGTCTTCCGTTTCTTTTTTTTTTGTTTCGCTCTGACCTCGTGGATGAAGAAAAAACAGCACGCGATAATGAACGGAACTGCGTTCGCGGAACGGATGAGAAGATTAATGGAAGTCGCTGCATGACTTGGAGAATACAAGAAACAGCGTGTTCGAGCAAGACGTTTCGTTTTAAAAAACGGATGCTCGATTGCATTCCTATGATAAGTATAAGAGCACTGACCGAACACGTCAACACAATCCGAGCATTGTGGGAGAAGGCAAAAATGTAATCTAGCAACATGATAGGGGTAACTCTAGAGAGATTAAGCGATGCTAATGATAATTTTAAGCTGAGGCGAATATAAATAGGGATATGGTGCCAGCTGAACCCCCTACCTCATCCTCACCCCCGAAATACAGAAAATAAATCAAAATAAAACACCGTAGTGTTGATGAATTGAATGAGCCATAGGCGGAGGACATGGTTACGGCAATTAGTGATAGGTACTTACTCTTGCATGTTTAATGCCATTCGTGTTAATTTAAGGATAAAATATTATGGGATGGATAAAAGACAAGGGGCTGAGAGCGCCTTGTCCTCTTGGCCCGAGATAAGAATCTATAAAACACAACACTGCGAGTGAAGGTATGTTTATGCAGAAAAATAGCAATAATAGTAATTAGGATTAATGAAAGAACTAACTTCACACTTCATGGAAAAAAGTAGTGAAGACTGGACGCCATCCATCATTCCTCAGCGGAACTATAGCGGTGGCGCACTTGCGTGCTAATGTTGAGTGTTGTCGTGTATGTCCTCATCGACGTAATCTCCGGAGTTTAATCCTCAATTCCATATTTATATCTACGTTAACTATCATTCCGAAGTTTCTTATTCCACGAATCACGGTAAGAACTAACGAAGCACGGTTGTAAAACACATTTTAAAAATGAATGCGTTACTGCACGTACTTAAGTTCGTACAGGTAATATCCGCGCTATTTTTCTATGAACACCGCCATCGGTGTATAAGAGGTATTGGAATCTCACGATGACTGCTCTGCTTGAAGAATTTATTGATAATTTTTTCTATAAATGTCCTGAAGGGTTATGAGCAGTAGGAGGAAGGGAAAATCATCTTACACTTTAAGAGAGGAATGATAACTATTATTTCAAAGATTCGTATAAAAAATTACATGTAAATAGTAATGAAGAAGCTTCATATTTGTGATATCTGTATAAGGGGGAGTGAAATGTAATTAGGGAGCGCCAGTCCCATTTTTTCAATTGGAAAACTCCATTTTGAGGGAGTGACTTCAGGGAGTGTTGTCGTGCATCCCACGCAATGCATTCGTTTCGAGAACTAGTTTTGTCTGATCCCGAGTTGTGCGCCAAGTGGAATGAAATGGAGGCCCATTTTGCACGGCCCCGCCCAATCTGGTGAAAATGTGATCAACCAATGGGTCGTACTTCCTCCTGGGTTGAGCGTCCTTTACGGCATGACCCACCGTTGGGTCACACATAACTTCCGGTTACACTTCGTGCAGTTTAAAGAAAATACGTAGGTACAGAGTTTTAGATCCGAAACTTTCCATTTAGATTTAGGCGGCAACCGCAAAATGAAATAAAAACTTACTCACGATGGGCCACGCCGCTCGCACTGAACTCGCTAAGTTTGCTTGAAGTTCTTTCAAGAATAGCACGTAAGGTTGTCAACGTACTCTACAACATGGAAATGATCAAAGTGATAAGGAAGTCAACGGAATGGAGAGAGAGTATTTGCATGCCGAAACGCTCACATGTCGAAGTCCAGTTTCACTCACTCTTCCCTTCACAAAAACAGAAAAAAAACACGGAGGAAGTGATCCTCCAGAAATACAAGCCACTCCAGTCATCAAGTGAGTCACCAAGTGCCGTAAATGCTTTCTTAGAAAGTGTTACGACTCAGTGGACGAGGGATTGCGGGGATGGTCCGATGCGAAGCGATGACTCGAGCGGTTTATGAGGTTGCTCCAAGGAGCGAAAGATGCGTCATTCTCATTAACATTTCCAAATATTCTCCTCCAATTTATCTCACGCATTGACGGCCACTAAAATTAGCCCCTTTGTGATATATTTCCTGAAAATTTCCTTTGTACATATGCACATCTATAAAGGTTCTTGAGGCGTTAATTTAAGATTCAGTTCTTCCTCGGCGGATCAATCTGGTGAAGGATTTTTTCGTGCGTCCGGAGCTTGCGTCGAAACATCGGCAACTGAAGGCCTGGACCCGGTGAGAAACAAAAAATAAATTACCCAATTAATGGACAGCGTCACAGCGTTGTTTCAGCATACGAACTATTGTTATTAATGTTACGATAATGCCTATGTTCTCTTGTCAAAAAACTTATTATTGTTCGTTATGCCTCATGACTCATGACAAAAGTAAATTTTGGGTCGCCTTTCGCAATTCCGTTTGAGGTATTATCAAATATATTCTTTAATTGAATGTTTATCAGTTTAGTTAAAATAAAATGGCGCTATCATAGGGTTCAAGTAGCTGTGGGAATCTTTTGCTGAAAAGCATAAGGACTGAACTTTCCAAATTATGTGGTCCATATTTTTACGTTTTCGACCCAATGAATGTAATCTATGTTGGCAAAATTCAAAACAAAATAACATTCGGGAAAAAATATTTTTTGAATCGCGTGGTGGTGAACCTTAAAAGGACGTCCCCCCATCCTCTTGCCTTACCCATCTTTTCTTTTTGTCGCATTACTTGCTTAAATCTTGTCTTATTAAATTTATCAATTGGCATTTTCAGCGTATATGAGTATTCAAAATTTGCCTTTATCTCAAATTTAAAAAATGCCTCAGTATAATCTCAGATGTGAATTTCTTTGTATTTGTGAAACGGGCTAATATTGACAAGGGTCTAGTAATCCTAACCTTAAGAATTCTTAATAAAAATCCTAGGTTTTATGCGAACAATACATATTTAGCAATTCTACTTCTCGGGCTCCGCCAACGTTAGGGAAAACGACTTGCTATCCGCGCGTTAATCTCACCGTGTCAGATATCTGTTTCAGTGTTAAATCAGACACAACAAGCCTCTGAAGTGGGATGCAAGTCGATTCCCGAAACGTCGGGGGAAGTGAAGGCAACGACCTGGTGGAGAGCCCGAGAAGAATTGCTAAATATTATTTCCCCGGGAAAAACTTTCATCGAGTGATGCGTAATGCAAAGCGGGTGTGGGTTGTGAGGTTGTCTTCTCGTGCCGAGTCGCCGCGAATGCACAGGCAAGGCCATGCAACACACTCACTCCACTACTCCATATTCGTCTTCCACCCACCCACTCGGTCCGCCTGAATGGGCGAATCATTCTGTCTTCGCAGACGCGAGTTGGACGGATATAGTCACATTCCGGAGCGGCGACTCTTCGATTCGCTCGCCAGAGAGGGAAGGAGGCCTCCGCTACTTAAGCCATTTGGGCGAGAGGGTGGGGGACGGGGTCAGCACAAAGAGAGCTCGTTGTGAGAAGGCCTGTTGCGTCACGCGTCTTGCAAAAGCGCGTGTGTGTGTGAGTGTACTAAAACACAAACATAGCATCTGATCGTGTTAAAGACAGTTTATGGAAAAAAAAAATTGTAATAAAGATTGAAGTAGGATTTACGAAAACGTTTGGCTTCAAAGTTTAGGGGCGCTTATAGAAAAGAATTAGCGTGGAGTGGGCGCCATCTATCATTCTTCTGCAGAACCATAACACCACACTCATACGATATTGAAATGAGCTGATCTGTTCCTTAACTATTTCGATTTCTTTTCCGGAGTAGACTTCTCAATTCCACATTATACGTGCGTTGCTTTTCATTCCGAGCTCTCTTCTTCCAAATTTCACACTTAGAACTAACGAATAACAGGTGAAAAAAATGAATACGATGCTATTTATTCCAAAATTTCACACTCATTTTCCGTTAATTCAATCCGACCAAACCCCACGCTTGTATCGCGCTTGTTTTTTATCAAGGAAACGCCGCCATTGGTGTAGTGAACCGTAATCTCACGGTGTCTGCTTCGTACAAATCAATTGTCTAATTTTGTGTATAAACCGGCGTTTAGAATATAGCTTCTTCGTTTCGGCCCGGTGGTTTAAGTCATTCACCACCACCATGAAAAATTGACCTACATGACTGTGTGCGTATGTACCGGTAGATGACAATTTTTGTAACTAATTGTAAGTAGTCAATTCCGTGATACTGCTTTTTTTATTATTTTTTTAATGTACCTAAGTTATAATGGTTTTTGCTAAATTATCGTCTCTGCGAGTCAGATTTTGATGGTAATAATACTAATTTTTACTTTTGATCCTGGTATGCTGTACACTTGATTCGGGCGGACATGGTTAGTGAGGAAGCAAAATCGATTTCGCGGATGCCATTACGTTCACGACGTGGTCTCTTTTTGAGGATGCATTGCCGTCTCAGGGAGATTGAAAATCTCGCGTCTTGATTCCGCGAAAAAGTTCCCTTCTCTTAAAAGCGGCCATTGGAGGAGTATGAAGTAGTGTCCCTTAGGAGATTAGAACATTTTTTATCCGAATAAATGTTGGTCGAACATGATTATTAAAATTGTTCTCTATCAAATGCTTTGGTCATTGTATTTTTATGTGCAAATAATTTCTCTGCATCTATTAAATACTCTAAAGCTCTCATTTACCGCATGAAATTGGTTTTAATATATAAATAGAATATGTTCTCCAACACACATGATTTGGGAGCAATACAGCGATGCCTGTGCACGAATTTTGCAGTCAGCAATTCATGCAGTGACTGAGGAAATGAATGAATCATGATTTTTTGTGACAGATCCCGTAGGGCCGTGGGTTGAACACCCTTGTTCTAAGGGGTTGAGACTGGGCCTCTTGTAGGCCCCTGCTGCTGACGGAGACCTCGCGCGAGACACCACGTCCTTTTTTCCTTCTATAGCGTTTGGATCAGTTTCCACGGAGGAGGATAAAGGACTGTAAAGGAGGCGGATTAGAAAGAATTGTGCTGGTAATGTTAATCGAAGGTAGAAAAGAGACCACTGAGAAAAAAATGGAATGCAATAGACGCGGAACAGGGGTGCTTGATGTGTTAGTAAGTACCTCAACTTGGGATGAGGCAAAATTGAATGGTCTAATACAACTTTTGCGGATGCAGTATGGATAGTTTTAGCAAACCTTTAGACCACGTGAGACATTTTCAAATCCATCTGCTTTTAGGGGATGAAAAAATGCCCTGTTCCCATTCCACTCTCTCACCCCTCTTGCACATTACCTTACCCGCCACCCATCGCCAGTTCACGTCATCATGAATCACTTCCCATATTCCCATTCTACCCACGAAAACCCTCCACCCCTACCTCATCTCACAAACCCAGAAACCTCCATCCCCGAAACTCTACCCCCACCTCACCACTATCTCATTGAAAGGCATAAGTAAATAGGCTGTCATTCAAGAATCGTGTACCTTGAAAACGGCATTATGTACAGAAACCTAAGTCGGTCGAGATAAAAGAATGTCTAAGTAAGGCAAAGTGATTTTAGCCTGTTAAAGACGAAGATATTGTTAACTCACGTCATGCCCTTACCGAGGGAGGTCGTGTTTTTACCCACAGGCGTGACGCAATTCCGAGGTCAGGGTAGATAAATTTTTGAATCAGCTCTAAGGAACTGGAGTAAGCTCAGTTGCTCTGTGACAAAGTGAGGAGAACGTTGAATTTTAATACCTGAGAGTGGTGTGAATTTTTCGTAAAGTGAAGTATTATTAACTGCTTAGAATATTCTTTAACGCGAGGATAGTGATTAGTGCAGGTAATGCGCGCCAATTGTTCGTTGCGCACCGTGAAGAAGTGCATTGCTATATAAGCAATTGGCAATGATTTCACTTATGAAATCGCTGGGTTAGTGCATGGAATAGTGTCGAAAGTGCGTTTGATGGTGCATTAGTGTGGAAGCACATTGTGCGAATGGTGTGATAGCGTGTTTCTTCCTTCCGTTAGAGTTAAAGAAGAGGAATAACCCACTCAATGGTCCATGGATATTAGAACATGATTGCATTCAGGGGCGGATCCAGGATTTCTTTCTGGGAGGGGCACAAGCAAGGCCGTATCCAGGATTTTGTTCAGGGGGGGGCACAAGGATACTTCGTCATACAAAACGAACGAAATGATAATGGGACCGTATTAAAAATGTAGCATATTTTTAAGGGTCTGGGGGGGCACGTGCCCCCCCCCCCCCTGGATCCGCCTATGATTGCATTCCCTTGGAAAGTGGGAGTAAGGCCCCATATCAAAGGTAACATTACAAGTTGTTATATCATCGCATGGTAAAATTAATTTTTAGCCTGATATGAGCAGCTTTTTTGGTAAGAAAACCATTACATTGACATTGTCCATAGTATTGAGTACATTTAGATGTCTTTACGCATTGCTGGTTTTACTACAATTGTATGCATCCAGTATAAATTTTTTCTACGCGATACCGACGTAGCTTTTTCGTATTTCACCACTGTTCGCGCAAGAGTCGGTTTTATTACCTTTGTGGACGGACAATAAGTACTTTTTTTTATGTTTCAGCACGAACTTATGGGTGTTTGCCTATTTGAATATGGATAAAGTACACTGTGTGTGGGTCGTTCATGTATATACACAAAACATTGATTCTTTTCTGTCAATTGACGAGATTCAACGCGCAAATGCAAGCCCCGTGTAAAACAGGCCTAAGGAATTACTCCAAGCATTGAAATCCATTTTCAGGTATGGGAAAATGCTCCTCATTTTGGAATTTATCTCTTATCTCATACCGCGTGAATTTAACTGTAATTGGATTTATAAAATACAAGATACGATAGTTCGAAAATCTGCAGCGTTGCATGTAGGAGGAACCTAATTCTTTAAGCAATCGCCCCTCTCAGGGAATTATCGCCATCATCAACCCTAAATTCCGGCTTGGCCTCGACGCTGAGCGAAACTTCGGTGACAAGAGGCGCGTCCGCCTTTCAGGGCTCTTCAGGAATATACGTAAAGTACTCTGTCATTTTAAGCCTTCGGATTGGCCTCTTTCTATCTATGATTCGTACTCGAGCGAAATGATGCGAAATAACTTCGAAATAATAAGGAGAAGGATCGATTATAATTGGGGTCCTAAATGGTGTGGCTGTCTCTTTCCTAAAAAAGGGCACCGCAGGGTATTTTATATTTGAATCTTAAGGAATAATGAATAATGTATATGAAGTCAATTGTAAATACGTGTCATGGTAAACTGTCTATTCCGTAAGGCACGGTTTAAAAAAATGCTATAGAATCAGGGATGGGGAGATCCATAAGCCCTCTTATGAAAAGGTGTAGGCGTAAACTACACATACTCACAATAAATAATTAAAACAATGCCTTTAAATGAATAATTTTTACAAAACCACCTTCAAAATTTGATGTTACCGAGATTGAGAATGTAATCCTACGTATAGATTTCTACCCTCCTTAGTATAAATGCTGAGAAAACTTGATTAACTTTCGGTTTAATTTTGACTCGAATACAGCTACTCTATGCTAACACTTTTGTGGGAAGGAGTTCGTGGGAAACTTTGTCACAAATTCTAAAGCATTCTATTAATTACTATGCCATAAGAAACAGATTGTCAACCATTACACGGCTTTAACGCTAGATTCACTGGCAGCCTCGACATCTAATAAATATTTTAGTTAATTCCTACCCTACAAAAACATGATGTACACTTGAAGTTAACTAGTTATGCCCAATACGTATCAGCTCTCAACTGCTATGAATTAAGGTTGATCAAACGAAAATTGTGAAAGTTAAATACTTCAGAAGTTGATAGTTATTTTTCGAGAGGCTATTAATAATCAGTAATAACATGCGAATTCGGGTGTAAAACATTGCTCATTCTTAAGTAATTTTTCAAACGTTTTCTGATAAACTTAGGAAAAGATTGTATATGACTATTAAAAAAGGCTGGACAAGCTGTACGGTGTGTAAAGATGACGTAAACAAAAAACACTAGCTTTGAAAATTCCCATGCCTTTATGAATATTCAGTTTACGGTGTTTTCTTTTTATTTTATGGATAGCTATTGTTTTTGCGCGACCACAAGAGTTTCGTTTCGACTGACGTTAGTGTATGCTGCCTATCCGACCTATCCCCACTACCCCCCAACCCAACTGTGTGCCTATTGGAGCACTCCCCCGCAGAAAGAGTGCAGAACAACGACCCAATGCTGCCCCAGCGTGTGAGAACCGGGGACTCAGTTAGCCAGGCCACGCCATTGTCTGTGTGGGACGGGGTTCTGATATCGATGCCCTGACCTGCCTTAAGAGTGCAAAAGGCGTGCAATGGTCAGGGGTGTGTGCTTTTTGGGGCCCTCAGCCAGGCCGAACCACTGGTCGGTGGCGACTGAGGGGGTCTTTGTGTACCAGCCGAAGTCTTCTCGACCTTCCGACCTCCAGATCGGAAAGCCATTCTCTCCTGGCCGGAACAGCGAGTCTTGTTTCCCCGGGCGAGGAGACTCCTTCGGAAAGTGGGTGCGAGTGATTGGCTACCGTGGGTTAGACCCAGTCGGACCTCTCAATCGTTCCAAATCCCTGTCCCTATCACGTTCTCTGCCGTTGATTCTGCAATCACGCGTCGGTGTCCTGTCTGGAACGTGAGAAAGGCACGGAATTCGCGGCTTTATATACTCGATAAGGGGGCGCCACTGTGATTTGATTGGTCCTCAGATCAATAACTGGTGTATCGCTTTGCATCGTCCAATCACGGAGCTGCAATTTCAAAAATCGATTCACTGGCATTTTCCAATTGACTGTTTCGAAAAAGAATGATGTTCTAGAATGTTCTACATGCTACGGGACATGAAAATTGTTTCAGAGTTAATTTCATTGTATAATTTTAGAGTATTAATTATTTGTAATGCACACAATGTGTATCGATTCTTGCCTGCAGGCCATTTACAGAATGTATTAGTCGGAGAAGTGAGGGAGTTAAATTTGTTTATTTATTTAGAATTTCATCATTAAAATAAATTCTATTTTGTTTAGAAATATTTCCATTTTTGAGTGGAAAATTATCATTCTAATTCTGTCTAATGGTAAGATTGCATTATCCCCGTTACACTTCCTGTAACATTAGTGAGTCACTTATTAACCCCCATTTTAGGCCTCTCAGGCGGTGACAATTTTCATGTAATTGAGCATCTACATAAATCGAGGATTTCAGAAAAATGGGCGTTACGAAAAAACGAAGAGAACATTAAATGACCGAGTAAAGAATGAGGATTGGGGGAAAGAGAAGACTTCCAAAAATATTAAGGAGAGGACAGGACACGCTTGTGGACCGCATTAAGAGGCATGACGACCTGATGAAAGCTATCGTCGTAGAATAAGTGATAGGTAAAAGGCCAAGGGATGGCCTCGAATGATTTACTTGTGACACGTTATTAAGTTTCTAAAAGAGAAGAAATACGTCGCAATGAAAAGGCTAGTGGATAGAAGAGAGGAATGCAGACCTGCGAAAAGCCAATCTTAGAATTGCTAACTTGTGATGATGGACATTAAACTTGACATGACATAACGGAAACTCAACGAACGAGGTATATCAATATGGCTTATTCTAGCTTCACGCTATAGCACTTACATCCCTCTATCAGCCTCTATGGTTTGAACACCATCACCAAACCCATCCCCCTCTCGCACGGTAAGATCGTAATCAGAACAAAATTAACGATACTGGTTACTGAAACGATTAGTGTGGTACTTGGTAAATAGATTTAAATCTTAACATATGTATAGTAAATCAGGAATTTAGAATGGAAAAGTCGAAATGATCGAAGGGGAAAATTTCAAAAGGGAAATTTAAAGTAGAATACTTTTTGCCTGATTTTCAAGATATCTTGAGAGAGCATCATAATTTTCACGGTAGAAACGATGACTTGGATAAGATTAGGGAAAAAGACTTCATAACAGATGAAGATGTCCTTTTTTCCACGTACTATTATGTACAATTATAGTACCTGTGATAGTTTAACTCTAGGACAGCTTGACTCCGACTAGGAAAAATAGGCTATGCATGAATAGTTAATAACTAACTATAATTTTCAATACCAGCTATCTGCATTCCTTTCTTGGTACGCTGTCACTCATGAGTGAATCAGACACTTCGCTAACTTTTCGTTTTCTATTACTAACTAATAGTTTTATTATCATGGTAGCATGTTCGTGTCCTTAGCACTTTCCTTGTTTCTGATCTGACCGCGTGTCGTTGTCCTGTGTGCATGGCATCTGTCCGAAAAGCGAGTGCGTGTCTAATTATGGCTAGGATGAGTGCTACATGCCTTGAATGGAATCAATCCGTGCATCTCACACTGTTGTTGGCTTTCAGGGTACCTCGCAGACGCGGATTTAGACTTATAATTCAACAAATGTATATCCTTCATGAATATCGTAAACTTAAATTGAATACAAGCATAGGTATGAGAACAATTTTAGCAGGACAGACGGAGGGGAAGAAGGCCAAGGGACGAGGGAGATCATCTCTTCTAATTGTCGGACCAGTTATGGCTCCGTCATTGCCTCTCTTCCCCGAACGATACATTCTGTAAACATTCTGAAGCCAAAAATTAATACAAAGTGAATGCATTAAAATATTAAATGCTCTACAATTATGCCATGGTATTTTCTTTGAAACAATTAGCATACATCATATTCCATGAGTCATTAACGTAGTATCAGATTAATTTGAAAAATACTTTCCTTTTCATCCTTGGGAATGTTGCAAAACAATATACAAGCTTTTGAAATTGGAAAATTGGCTTTCCGACGAAGATATTGAAAATATTATTCTCTGTGTTTCTGCACTACAGGAATGAAATTCTAAATAAATAAGCAATTTTAATCTCTGTCTTCCCCCAACCAATGCATTCTGTGCATAGTAGGCAGGCAAGAATGAATACACACTGAATGCATTAAAAATTTTAATTATTCCACAATTATTCAACTGTATTCATTTTGAGACAATTTTCATGTCCCGCAGCGTTGAGAACATTCTAGAACGTCATTCTTTTTCGAAACAGTCAATTGGAAAATGCCAGTGAATCGATTTTTGAAATTGCAGCTCCGTGATTGGACGATGCAAAGCGATACACCAGTTATTGATCTGAGGACCAATCAAATCACAGTGGCGCCCCCTTATCGAGTATATAAAGCCGCGAATTCCGTGCCTTTCTCACGTTCCAGACAGGACACCGACGTGTGATTGCAGAATCAACGGCAGACGACGTGATAGGGACAGGGATTTGGAACGATTGAGAGGTCCGACTGGGTCTAACCCACGGTAGCCAATCACTCGCACCCACTTTCCGAAGGAGTCTCCTCGCCCGGGGAAACAAGACTCGCTGTTCCGGCCAGGAGAGAATGGCTTTCCGATCTGGAGGTCGGAAGGTCGAGAAGACTTCGGCTGGTACACAAAGACCCCCTCAGTCGCCACCGACCAGTGGTTCGGCCTGGCTGAGGGCCCCAAAAAGCACACACCCCTGACCATTGCACGCCTTTTGCACTCTTAAGGCAGGTCAGGGCATCGATATCAGAACCCCGTCCCACACAGACAATGGCGTGGCCTGGCTAACTGAGTCCCCGGTTCTCACACGCTGGGGCAGCATTGGGTCGTTGTTCTGCACTCTCCTTGCGAGGGGAGTGCTCCAATAGGCACACAGTTGGGTTGGGGGGTAGTGGGGATAGGTCGGATAGGCAGCATACACTAACGTCAGTCGAAACGAAACTCTTGTGGTCGCGCAAAAACAATAGCTATCCATAAAATAGAAAAACATCGTAAACTGAATATTCATAAAGTCAATTATTTATGCTCGTCCTTTTTGTAACTATGAACTCCTGAAACATTTAACTTTCAATTTTTTTTAAATTTCAACACCCTCCTATCATTTCTGCGGTAAACTAATATGTTTAGGGGACATGTAGTTATATTTTATCCTTCTCTATCTTTTTCTTTAGTTCGGCAGAGGGTGAAAGGTGGGCACACTAACGTTAAGCGATAAGAAATTCTTATAGTCTTTTAAAAAGTCATATCCACCCATTAATTAAGTTTTCTTTATGCGTTCATTATCCTTTGCTTATTGTTATTTTAACGTAACTTCTTCTGAATTGCGAATAGCGTGGTTAAGGAATTTGTGCACAGGTGGCTCGTTTGCCTATTTCTTTGTTTCCGTCGACGTATAATATTATACTGGCCATTCAACGTAATTTACGCATGAAAACTTTTCTGAGGACATCAGCTTCTAATAATTTATTTCTCGAATTAATAATATTTTTTATCCATAATTGGGAAGCTCATACCTACTAATGACTCAACAGCTACCACTTGGTAGATTAAATTTCCATTTACGAAGTATTAACACTCTTTAGATGTATTGCCGCCCTAGTTTTGACCTTTTGAGGTGAAAGTAGAAAGAGTTATTATCTGAGTGTTCACAATTTTAGTGAAGCTTAATTTGCGGTTACGGAATAAGAGGTCTTGTTTAAATCGCGAGACCCACCCCAATTATATTTTGGTCTTCCTGTTAAACGTGCTATCATGCTATTACACATTCCAAATTTGAATCAGTTTTTCTTATCGCGTTTTGAATTGCTCGTTTTGTTGGTGCCATCGGACGTGCGTATATCGGATGATTATTTGATGAACACCTCATCCGTGCCTAAAAATCCAAGTATAAGTAAAATTACTTTGGTCTTGTCATTTTTAGTATTCCGAATGTTTGTATTTTAAAGTGACCCATTTTGTATTTTGAGTTGCGTTCGCACTTTCTGCACCAGAAATACAATTTCAAACGAAATGGAAAGACATTTCATACGTTCTGGAAATTTAAAGTAATATTTACGTTAGTTATGCAGACTAGGTGTTCAAACCAGGCAATTTGAGTGGCAGTTATTTATCGCTTTCACCGGTTTTTCTTGATTTTGAGAGTTTGATAGAGTGCTATGTAATACTTCTCTCGGGGCTTCGGCAACTGCCTCCGAAGAATCCGCTGACCGCTTTCTCATCCACTTAGACTCTGTTTTTCGGTAGATTTAAATTTCATAGAGAATTATAGAGGACATTTTTAACCACTTTCAATAAGCAAGTCAATATATCAGCCTATGCAGTATAGAGGAAATTTTTAACCTACTTTCCGTGCCACTAAAACTCAATCAAATGCATTACCATACATAGACGACATGCATGGGACCCAGCCACGAATTCTTCGCCCAAGTGTTTCGACGTATGTCTTTGCCAACGGTTCTAATGGACTGGGGTTTCACTTTGTCGGGGTGTTTACGAACGTAACCGACGAAGTTGGCATTGCCCCTAATTTGAACACGTTAAGCTAGAGCTCACCCCGGATCAAGCGTCACACCATGCAATCGTGACTCGGGGTGTATTCCGAGCAAGGCATGGAAACCGTAAATGGAAACCTCTTTGTTAACATTTTTGGTTCCTCTCAACGCTCAAGAGAGGTCACCGGCTTAGATAAAGTTGCCTCATAAAACTGAGAACTCGTATTTGTATAAATTAAATTTGTTCATGCTATCAGTCCTGCTTAATAAGGGTCCCACCTGCTTCTAGCATACTCCAAGAAAGGCCTTGATATAGTTAGGTATCTTTGTCTCTTTCACCATTCTATGGCATTTACCGGGAATTCTCGTTGCATATCCAAGTTTACGGTTGGCATTCCCACATATTTTGCGTACATGTTTTCTCCTCGCGAGATTCCGAGCAATGGTGAGCTCAGTGAGGTTAGTATTTTACCAACTCTACATTCGATAGTTGGATCCCGCTCGCGTGACCACTCTTTCTTGACGAGATATCTTTGTCCCGAAAATTCATCACCATAATCTAACTCTACTCAACTCATACTCTATCGCATTAATTCTAACTCCCGAGTACTATATGATTTATTTGTGGCTGCGAGGTTCTTTTCGAATGCCAATCTATTTATCGGCGAGGAAAGGGAAGAGAGGGGTTGGGCAGTTGACCTCGGGTGGTGGGTGGAGAGGTTGACGTTGTGGATTATGGCTTGGGTCCTTGTGGAATGTTTGTGGCATTGATGACAGTGGGGAAACATGTAGGAAGCACATGCCATCGAGTAATGCCGAGTTTCCTGCGCGTAGTACAATGATCTCTCCGCTATAATGCGTCCTTTAGGAACCAGATTTAGTGCTTCGGGGTGGAAGGTACTGCTATGACCTTCATCCAGAATGTGTCCTACGTATTTTGAAGTGACTTCGCCGCTGTGAAGGCAGTGTTTTTGTTCCTTACACCTCGTTCAGAAATTTCGCTCTTTTCTGATCAGTATTGAAACATTGGCGGACGACGAACTTGCGTTTGTACACGCCACTCTTCTAAAGGGGATTAATGATGTCCTTGTAATTGCACAGCCGTCGTCCTTGGGCGTTGGGATTGTAGGAAATGGGGTGACTCGTGAGATGGAGCATGTTTTTTAACATCATATAATCGATGGAGACTTAATAACAGTTTTTTTTTCGCTATTTCCTTTAAAATTCTGAGTTCATATTTGAAACTGAAATTGGATGAGGGTGCGTTAATAAGGCGGTTCACCATCGAATGTTGATTTCCTTGCGCGAAATCTCGGTGAGAATATTTGCTCTCGAAATTTTCCTCCGCGAGGCATTTAAATATCTGGGGGGGGGGGGGCTTCAATCCGTCCCCAAAAATTGTTTCCCTTTTTGTGACTTCCAGCGATACACACGCTAAGGCGGCCTCTTTCCCAAGGTACCGTGTCGCACCGTGCTGACGCATCCTTTAACACTCCGTTTTTTAGGTGCATTTACATTTCATAATGTCGGAAAATAAACGTAGATCGTGATGGAATAAGCTACGATTTAGTTAAAGTGACATTAGTTGTCCCAAAAGGAGAAATAATCGGTCCCCGTTTATTCTTTGTATGCTTATATGATCTTTGCTGCTGAATTAGCTATAAAATTGAAAACAGGAAGACAAACGTTGGCGCTTTTAATCATGTTATTTCCTAGATTTTTCCTGTCGTGTCGCAATAAATTTTTGTCGTTAAAAATTCGGTATTGAATATATCTTGAATCGTCTGATTATAATATGTTGATAGTAAGAATGCTTCTGTTAGGCAATGAAAAATGTATAATTACTCTCGACTCGAACCCTCCCAGAAGTATACCACAACTACTGCGTACAGAATAGACCTCGACCACGTGTCAGTGACATTCGCGGTGAGTGCAAATAATCTTGAGAAAGATAAAGACTTCGCCACTGAAAGAAAGCAGTTCGACAGCCCAACGTGTGTGTGGAAGTGAGTTCCCTCGGTGCGTTCCTTCCGCTAATCCTAATTTCGATGGGGCCTTTGCTCGTGGAGTTTGACTCTTTACCCTGTCGCGTCCGTCCTCGTCGGCTCTTTGTGCGGTGAAGGCAAAGGATGCGGGCTGTTTCATGTGCCAACCTTCAAAGTTTTCAATGACCCGGCCCAATCAGTTGTGTGGGTCTCGTGTGTGTCTACATATTATTGATTACGATGGCACCTACTTATGTTTTTGTTTCGTATTTATGCTTTAACGACTTCTCCAGAAGCCTATAGAGTTGCATCGGAGCCACCTTGACATACAGGGCGGAACACTGCACTCCATCACTCAACTCACTCGGCGGGTGAATAGCATGATGTTCATTGCAGGAAGTCTTTGAAACCAACAACAATGGAAAACATTTAATAAATTTTCAATAATCAACTGATATCTATGACCCTTTGGTCTAAAAGAATTACATATACACCGTCGCTGGGTTTAAAAACCCCCTTTAAAGCCGGTTTAGGGTTACCCTCTTATGCAAATCCCTAAGAAAATTCTTTCCGTATTCAAAAATTTGATATGATTCACTACCGTAAAAAAGTATAAAGTTGTTGCTGAGAATTTGGAATTATTTGAAACCTTCAAAAAATACAAAGCAAGTGAACGAGCTGAAGAAAAAAAGGTACGCACAAAGTTTTCCGCGACGGGGTCTCGATCTCACAGCTTTAGATGTCTCGGCTGCGCGTCCACTCGACTAGGCCTCCACAACTTCTTGTGCGGTTGGATAAATAAGACGTAAAATACAAAAAAACAACAGTGAAAACCGGGGAGAGTACGCAATAAATGCAGACGAAATAATCATTATATCCTACTTAAATCGAAACAGAATGATAAATTTACAAGTGATTTCTCCCGCTGAGTACATATATCTGCACACACTAACGAAATATTTGTGGTGCGTAGCAAATGACAGCGTAAGTAGTAAGGGAAAACAATTTTCCTCGAGAAGCAGAAGTAGCGCCGCAAACTTTGTCCTTAAAGGGTTTTCTTCCGCGTTAACTTGTTTGTGGACAACAGTTTCGCTAGCTATCCTGCCAGCGTCTTCAGGTCGAAGGTGTCGGCTGTTGGTTTCTGCCTCGCTTATGTACCGATGGCTGGATAAGAGCTGCACTGTGATTGGCTGTCTGACCTACAGTATATAAGCGAGGCAGAAACCAACAGCCGACACCTTCGACCTGAAGACGCTGGCAGGATAGCCAGCGAAACTGTTGTCCACAAACAATCTGACGCGGAAGGAAACCCTGGAGAAATGCAGAGATCAAACCGTCGCCGCGGAAACCTACGTTCTAACATTTGTCCTTAAACTTTTGAAAGTGTCTATACATGTGGTGAAACTAGAACTTTTATCTGACCTTATCTGGGCTGTTGCATAAATGTTAAACCTAGCGAACTTCGCAAAAGTAATAGTGTGAGTCTTCTTAGCACAAGTCTGTCTTTTTCTTGGTGAAAACTATGGAGGGAAATATCAATGTAGTTTACTCTAGCGTGACGCACTCAGTTGTTGCTGTTTGTGTTCTGGGATATTATATTCCCAGAGTAAATGTCATTGAATGATCTTTGAATCAGTGAATCTTGGTTGATCATTGATTTTATTCCGTCACTACTTGTCGCTGCTTTTTTACCAATGTGTGACTATTTCGAGTGACGTTCCAGGACTTTTGTGTTATAGGTACATGCCAAAGACGTACACAAATTTCTCAACGGATTTGGAAGCAATTAATGTGGTAAAAGGACACTTATTTGCAAAATGCCTCGTATTTATTTCGCCAGTGAGTGTTAAGTATTAATAACTTTGTGATGTCTATTTCGATGCTTTGGAGTAATTTCTGTCTTTCTTTTTAATTTCAGGTAAGTGTAATCTGGAGTCCTTCGTAAATGGAGGGAGATTTTCGTTGGTGGGGAATTTCTCCAATTTGTGAGTAATAAATTAAGTAATTAGACTTCGATTTGCTTCGTACTTGTGCGGAAAATGAAGTCGCGCTACACTTATCGTCTTATCCTTCGCTGATTTCAGTAATGCCTTCCTACTTCCCTGAGTGAAGTGACGTCATACATTGCGTCAACAGGATTCCATTTTGGATGGTAGACTTATAGAAAGTTTGTTCTTAAGTAGTTGTTTTTTTCCATCTTGTCCGCGTCTTAATGTGTCCAACCGCGGACATAATCGGAGGAGATTCCCCGGTTGGCCGCTCAATGTTCTGTCGCCCGCGCGTCGAACATTCGAGGTCGATTTATTTAGAAATCGACAATAAAGCTCGACTTCTGGGTTTGGCCAGCAACTGGAAATCTCTGCGAAGAGAATACAAATCGATCGTGGTTTCGATTCGGTCAATTATCGAATTTGAAGTAATTTAACTTTGACCAGAGCAGCAATCGATGCATCGATATAGCCATGGCTATAGATATATCGCCAACGCAAACGTTTATTTCACTGCGGATCCATATACTATAGTAACATTTTATTGTTATATTTATTTATATGAGGGATCAATGGTTAGCTAACATTTGATTTAATTTTATCGTAAATAAGAGGAGATGGAAATATTCCTCCTCCGCAACCGTCACCTCCTTTGTGTTCTGCCTCTACCATCACGAACCGTCGCTCTTGGGTCGCCCTTCTCGTTATGATAGTGGAAAGGCATCGAGCAACTTACTCAGCTGTCTTCTTCAACGTGTCAACGTAACGTGAAGGTGTTAAGCTTTCGGACGTCTTTGTTGTATTAGTATTGTACAAACTTCCTCGAGGAATACAAAATCCCTTGTCAGAATGCTCACTGCATGATTAAAAGAAACCTCCCGGTGTAGAAAAAATACGATTGCTGTAATTTAAATGACCAGAAGTTGCCAAAATATATTTGTTTGCCTAAGCCCCTTGGCAATCAATTAAATATATTTGATACAAGGAATTATAAAAGGCTTGTCAGTAATTAAGAATAAAGTTAAAGATTGGTTAATTGGAGATATTAGGAATGTAAAATCCCATTTGTTTAAGCTGCTATATTTCGAATTTTGCTTTCCTTGTGTAAGCATGTAAAAATTTATGATATTCGTAACAGTTTAATTGCACTTCTTGCTGCTATGTAAGAACCTTTAGACTAGCCATGTGGCGTAGAATGGCAAAGGATGTCTCTGTGCGAAAAAGGCGTTTTATTTAATAAAAACAACTTTCGCTTTAAATTTTAAATGGGTAGACCGTTCTAAATATTTGTCTGCATCGTTTTAAGTAAGTGCAAGTATTTAAGCGTCTGAAAGAGTGGCGAGATGACACTTTTAGATGAGGCGTACCTGCCAGAAGATGTTGAGCACGGTCTGCTTTGCATTCCCTGAACTTTCAAGGTGTTAAGATAACTGTTAAATCAGTTTTATATGTTATTATAATAGTTCTTGTTCCTACAAACAGGAATGCAATTGTTACTTATATTCATGGAAGTAAGTCGGTCAATAAATCGTTACTCTTGTGATTAGGCCAACTTCAGATATCACTATGTGGAAATGTGTCACATGTAGTCAGCATTGACACACATGGGAATCAAAATAAATCAAGTTCGCGAAGAAAATATCGCTAAAGTGATTTGGAAACACGCATATATATAATTTGTACGAATAATTTGACTTAAAGTAAAACTTACGGACCGTTTACAATAAAGTGTCTACATTTATAAGAGTAATTAGCAGTCATGAATCAACCTTCGATATTTATTAGGGTATTTTTTGATTGCATTTGGCTGGATATTGTTCAATTCCGATCCCATCTAAAGAAGTACCTTTTATGCATCGTTAAATTTTATTTAAATGTAGGGACCAAGATGCCTCGTCGGAAATTATGCATGTTACTACTTCCACACAATGTTGGACTGAATCCACTACGTAAGTAAAACATTTTTAGTAATTTGAAAGAGTGTAGGTATCTCAGCGGGAGTGTTTTTAACTCATTGAGCAAGTTACGAGAGTGTTTATAGCGTTTTTTTAGTAGCATTAGTCGTATTATGTGTTTCTGCATGAGGTAGGCAGGCAGGCTTGATGGTGCTCTAATAGGCATTCTCCGCCCCAACATACAGTTCCGTAAAATAAAAACACTTGTTTTAAATAGCACGACCCGGGTTTCTGCATCCTATGCTATCATCAAGATGCTGATCATAAGCACTTTTGTAAGCATGTAAAAATTTATAATAATCGTAAATTTATAATATTCTTATGCTATCATCAATCTGCATGCAGAAACCCGGGCCGTGCTATTTAAAATACAACAAAGTAATTTATTTTGTTTTATGATGAAGCAGTTCCACAAAGTAACGCCGGAGACAGTGTCTAGTTCCGTGGTGCAACCTCGAGCGCAATTAATTATTGGTGAGGATAAATTTGATGATGCGTGAATGTTGAGTTGTCGGCGACTTGCGCGTCCGTGAGGTCCTTCCTCTCCGTTGGCGCCGTCAGCTGGCGCACCCCTCTGCGCTGGCCTCGACCGTTCGCCCCTGACCCACTCTCGCACGGCACCACGACAGGACGATATCCTTTCCCTTTCCTCTGCCCCCTCCGATCTCCTTCATATGACGGACACGGATTGGCCAACAACAGGTCGCACAACAACGACGACTAGGAATCGAAGGAAAGGGGAAGATGGACGACGCGTGTGAAATACCTCCGACACATTATCGCTGCGACGTATTTCGTAGCGGACGCTCGGATGTATTCAATGGAAAGTCGAAGAAGTGACGAAGACGACCCCGAAGTAGAAGGTTGACTCAGCACTTTCAGCCGTGTAGTGGAGGGGAAATATCCACCGCTGTCCTTGCATGGCTTCGCATTGACATTCGGCCATTGACTGCAGCCATTTCCATACTCGCACCGTTCATCCCTAACCCCCGAAATGCGCTGGCCGTAATATTTCGATTGTCTACTATTTGAATTTTGTAGGCCTGTTTTAGCGCAGGTTTTCAGAGTTATTTTATAAAAATGTTCTTATTTAAAGTTATTTTGGCAGTTAGTCTTTGGTTTGTAGAGTGAATTTCGGTTTAAAAGCTATCACAGTTATCAAGCAGGGGCTACCGATGGCTTATGAAGCATTTCATCCAATATATTAGCATGTCGTTCAAAGAAACACGGCGATTGGAATGTTTTCCACCCATCATTTGGCTGGTTTACAATACTACATTGATGTTTTAAATTAGAGAATAGGGGCTCGCAAATTAAGCCTTGCGGATATGTATAATTTTTTTTCTTTTTCTGAAAATTCTGACTTAAGAATACCGTATGGAGCGATGAAAATTTTTATTTATGTTTTGTTAAACATTTCCTCAATTCCACGATGATTAATGCTGATGTATCCCAAGTGAATAAATATTTTGAATGAAATTGAATTTGCCCGTAAAATGACGTGTGCAACAATGCATGAAAGTTAAATTCTAATGAACACTACCATAATGGTACCATTTGAAGCTTATTTTCCGCGCTTGGTGTAGCCAGTCTAAATGAAAGTTGGGGAGGTCGTGTTCCGAACTGTACATCTCGGAGGCTACGATTCATCCCTCGGAATTTCGAAAAAAATATCATTCGAGAAGTGTTCTTCGAACGCAGAGATCTGAATTTATTGAGCTTTTGGTATGCATGTATTATTCTGTTAAGGTTTGCGTGGAGTGTTTTGCGAGTTAGCTCAGCCTGTTTCCCCTCCTGAATTGGACTTCACTCTTCGATTCAAAATAAGTTCTTTACTTTGAGTGTATCAATAAACCCTATTGTCTTCCTTCCCCTCCCTGGCATGCCTGATATTCTCCACTCTGACACTCAGGGTATTTACATCCCCTCTCGTTGCAGTACGCCCTCTTTTCTCCTCCGTGTCCCATGAAGAAATTGCCTCTCCTCGTGCATCATGGCGAGCTATTGGACAGGTGAAAAAAATGCGTTAGTTTAAGGAAGGGATTTTTCATAACTATTCAATCCTCTCATAAACATTTTATTACATTTATGTCAACTAATTCCGCCCAACGATAAATGATAGCTTTTTAACTTGACTTTATTAAATGCTACGAAGTGCTCGGTAGTCAAATTAATCCAGTGACCGTTTTTTAAATTTTTTTCTGTAAACGCTTTGCGTCCTGACACCACTTGCCGCTCGCCTAATGAGTCGATAAATTAGGTAGAGGTAGCAGATAGGTAGATGGTAGTTTAGGAAGATGTGGAGGAAGTATTGTTGCCCTAGAAAGCGAAGATGATCTAGATCGGCCTTTGGTCACGGTTCGCATCCCAAAAGTGCGGTGAAATTGAGCTCTCGGTCGCCCATCACCGAGCCTCGATTCGTGGCTCATGATGCTTTTTTTTTGTCCCCTGCGAAATGGAAGATGAAAACGAGGACGAAGGCGTGAAAATGAAATCGGGACCGAGAGCGTCCTCTCGCGGCGGGACGAGAGTGTTGAAAAACTGGGACACTTTTCCACGGGAAGCGCTCCTCTTCTTTTTTCAACCTCTTCAGCGAAATAATGACACTCACCACTGTCCATTTCAAAAGTTTAGATATCCGAGTTTGGAGAACCGTTGTGAAGTGACGGCTGGATTTATTGCGTAAAAACAAACAAAATATATTTAGAAAATAAAGGCAGTTCTATTGTGCGTGGTATTTCTGCAATGGAAATGTGGAATTAGTTTTTGAAATTAGGTTTATAAACGGAAAAGAGAAAAATTACGATTTTTCGGCACTTCCCTTGCGATTTTGGAGTTTGCCCCAATTTATATTCCATTTACATTTACTTAGCTTCTAGATGAGACACGGAGAAGACAGAAGGTATGGATGGGGTGAATACTGAGTGGGAAAGGGATATTGAAAGCAGTTTTAGAGGATAGAATGTGGGGCAAACGGGGGAGATGAAGTAAGAGAATAGAACTTTATATTCCATTGGGATTGGATGTTTTAATGATAACACTAACGATCAGGAGTGGTCAAAGTGTGACCACTTAAGTCGAGTTTTATAAGCGCTACCATTACCTACCGTCAACCGGAACATGGTACCTTATCATTACCATGGTTGTAACCTTAACTTGAGATTATTTGGAAGTGGTGCCTCAGACGATTCGTGCAACTGCCCTTTTCAGAGCGGAGGGAAATCCCCTTCCTACTCGCATTCAGGACCAGAACAAGAGAAGAACGAAAACCGAAACAAGATTTATAGGTATGTCATATTTTGATTCTCGCGATGTAGAACGGATTATGCGAAAACACACATACCCACAGATGAATATATTGAGAAGCCTGGAAATGTATCGAGATTCTAATATCGGTGTCGCCTTAAAAGATATCCGCTCTCAGTTTCTGTAGCAATCCAAGTCTCACACGTGACCTCGAAGTATCCAGCTGCTCCCAGCCTAATTCGTTTAAAATCTGTGTGTCGCTCTCTGAACGTCGTAGCAGTTTTTCACAAATCGCGCAGCCTTCCTTTGTATTTTATGAAGTTCACGGATTAAGTCATTCCTCGCCGAATCCCATATGATCCCTGCGTGGTGTGACCGGGCTAGTCTTTCACTCTTATCATCCGAAGTCACAACACGATCCACGAATTCTCTCTTCCTCAGAGTATTATGTAGATGCTCAACACTCTAGCCGCTCCTCTTTCTGAGCCAATGACCACGAGCACTTCATATCTGTGTGCTCATTTCCACTCGATTAGCCCCGATTATGATGGATCCACAGGTCTCAGGTGATGGCAAACGCCTCAATAACAATCATTTACGGCTGGTAACTCAATAGTAGTTGTAGCATTCAGCGATTGGATTCCGATTTGGGCGAACTTCACATCCTTGGGGGCGCGGTGGGGTTCGGAGGATGTCAATCCCTTAATTTGGCTGTGTGGACCGCTTCCATTTCGGGGCTGCAGAGAACGGGAAGACATAAATTGGTGACAACCACAATGCCAGTCGTCCTTCGTGTCTGCCCACTCTCTAAGGGGAAGGCAAGCTGTGCGTGTATGGGGTTGGGTGTAACTCTATCCGCCAGAAAGGATAGAATCGACTATCACCTCCAACAAACCGTGAAACACGATCCTTGCGAATGGCAGGAGTGGTTGCGCGCGGTCGAAGCGTAGCTATGGGACGTGCCTTTTCTTTCTTTTGCGGCGGCGTGAAATAACGCTTATCGTGCCTTTCTTTCAGTATTCGTGGGATGAAAGACGTGGAAATAGAGTGAAGTATTATGAGAAACGCAATACAGCTACTCGATCATTCGCGACTTGGCCTCTTTGTAGACCAATAATAACAATTACAAATGATACTCTCAAATTTTTATGGCATATTTGTTGAACGCAACAGGAGTCCTTTCAACGAAATTGCGCCTCGTGTAAAATTAATTAGAATAAATATAAATTCGATGAATGCATTTCTGCCGAATGCAACAGCCTTCATTGAAAAGTATATATTATAGTTTGGATGCGTCAGCTCAAAGCTGTTTCTAGATAGTAATACCGTCATATTGTGTCAATGTGGTGTTCTCCAGGCAGGTTCAAACTCAAAATACACTGATATTTTCGTCAGCACTAGTCTTGAATCCAAAATTGCGTAGTTATGGTGAGAGACAAATATATTTTTCCGAATGCCCTGTCTCGTACATCCCAAAAGAAATAAATAAAACACAAATTGATATTTAAATAAAGCAGGCTGGAGTGACATGGGTGGTTCCTAAGCGTATAAAAAGTAAGAAAAAAATAAAATGGTTCAGAAGCTTGAAAACGTGGCAAAAGTGATTAGAAAAGAATAGAGGCCTTCAAGAACTAGTCCTGGAGGAGGATGCTCAAGATAAAATGGACGAATAGGGCGAGAAATGAGGAGCTATACAGAAGAATAGGATAAGGAAGGACACCATGGATCACTGTGTGACAAAGAAGAAGTACACGGTGAATTAGCCGCATCATAAAACACAGCAGCTATGTGGGAAACTTAATGGAAGGATACATTTATGGGAAAGTCTTCAGAGGAAGACCAAGGGACAAGTACTTATTATAGGACAGATTAAGAGGGATACGGGGAAGAAGGGCCTCAGGGAGGTAATGGAACTAGCTTGGGAACAATGGAGGGCTATTCTACAGCGATCTTAGGATTGCAGGTTGTGTACGTGTGAAAAATGTAATTTTCTTCGGGGATGTAACACCCTCGTTGGTGCATGACTTTTCGGAGAAGCATATTGCGACCTCTCTCGTGGTGTGAAACGTTTCCTCGACCATCTTGGAGCCTTCTAGGTCAGCAATTCCATTCGTCGTTTTCAAGGCTTCGGGTTTAATGATCGCTAAAGTATTCCTGCATGTTGCGCATCACGGCTTGGTGCTTTCACAAGGGCATCGCCGCTCACAATCTCCGATCTCAGTGGAGTGGAATAATTCGAGTGACTGACTCGCTCAATTCCCTCCACTCGCATATAACTATTTATATTAAGTGGATTGCATTTTTTTTAATGCCTTCCAATTTTTTAAGCAAACACGTTCGAGCATTTCGCCGCTGCAGCACGGGCAACTTGGTAGTCACTCCGTGACCGGAGCGGGGCACAGAAAAGTGGCCGCGAGCAGCTATTATCGAAAATCAGGTCAGTCACGAACAACCCAACACTGGAACCTGCCAAACCAAGTGGTCTTCAGAGGTCAACCAAAAATTTTCCGGAAGCCATCTGGACAGCCTCCGGAGGACCAGAGAGGCTGAGCGCCCTCAAGGGTTCAGCCAGCAGAGGACTTGGTCCACCGCAGCAGCCAAATCTCCAACCACTTTGGCCCTCTTAAGGGCCCTTTCTTCTGTGAGGCCCATATTCAGCTGCTTCCACTGCAGCACCATCGGCCGCCATCAAGCACTGCTTCGGCAGCGCATTCTCCGCCACTCCCGTCGCTAAAAGGGCACCCGGGGGGCCGCGGCTGACTGGGCTCGTACCTACCTTTCGAACCCGGTCACCGTGGTTATCACCTCCGGGTGGTGCCTTTTCACAAAAGCGACTCCCCAGGTTGTCCCGGCCGCTACCCCAGGCACTAGAGTCTAACTCATTGCACGCCTGGGGGACCCGGCTGGGTCCCCTCGTTAGGGAGTTAGGCCCCTCACCCCCCCCTGTCCTCCCCAACGAGACAACTGGCCGCCATGGAGTCCATGGCGGCCCAAACGAGCGCCGAGACTACGGCCGGTGAAGACCCCGCGGCACTGCTGCGGGCGATCACTGACCTGATTGCCAGGCTTCCACAAGACGCCCTCCAGGTCCTTAAGGGGACCTTATTGACAAGTGAAACATCAGCTGCCATCCCTGTTCCAGCCGAGACACCGCCAACTACCCTTAATCCACCAGCCAACCCTGCCAGCCAGAGGCAAATAAGCGCCCCCTGTAAGAGTCTGGACAAAACTTTCCAACCCACTTCCTCGCGTTCAAGAGGTAAAAATGTAACAGTAACGCCCATTTTTGTAAATTCAAACAAATACGCCCTTCTGGCCCCAGAAAAAGTCAATACCGACGCCTTCAGCAAACCCGCCCAAAAAAGAACCAATTCTAAACCAATAAGTAATGCAGAACCCAAGCCCCAAAGAGTAAAAAGCACCCCCAAGGCGACTAGCCTAGCCAGTCACGACCCGGCCCTTAAGAGGACCAATTCTGCGACATTCAATGAATCTGTGATTATCACAGAAAACGAATCCATGGGCAAAAACAAAAAAGATTGCCTCAAGGACGAGGCTCAAATTCAATCAGAAACTGAGATGGCCCTTAAGAGGGCCAAAATCACTATCCCAAATTCAACCGAATCTGACTCTATAGCAGAGGATATAACCGCCAACCCCATTCCTGAATCCCAAACCCAAGCCAGTTCCTCCACGGCCCTTATAAGGACCAATACTACTCCCCAAAAAAGCAATAGTATCTCGCACGCCGACCCCTGTTTAAACAACCTAACACCAACCACAGCCGATAATAGTACTACAGCTACCTCAACGCATTTCACTCAAGACCCAACCACAAAAAGGTCTAATATTCCCCCAATTAATATTGCCGATACTTCCAGTTGGCCTTCTCTCCATGCGCAACTAACTAAACACTGCCAGTTCCCCCCAATTTCTCATGCATCTTCCAAAAATTCAGCAATTATTAAATGCTCTACAACTGCCGACTTCCTCGCAACGCAATCCATACTTAAAAACCTCAATATCCCCTACAATACTTATTGCCTCCCTGAAAATAGGCGGAGAGAATTTGCACTCCGCGGAATCTACACCTCAGTACCAGACGAGCAAATACTTGACGACCTTCAAGGTCTAGGCTTCCCCGTAATCTCCTGCCGCCGCATTTACTCAACAAGGCCATCCCAACGGCTGCGAGACCAAGGGACATTCTCTGTTCCCAAATACCCCACTCAAACGGTTCATATTATGACCGAAAATAACATTGATGCCGCCAAATTCATGGCAATTAAACACCTTGCTGGTGTAGGAATCAAAATAGATATATTCAAAAAACCTGCCATCCCCGTACAATGCCATAGATGTCAAGCAATTGGACATACAAAAAACCACTGCGGACTCCCTCCCAAGTGTGTCAAATGTGCCGGAGATCACGCATCCATTGAATGCAAAAAAGATTCAAAACTCCCAGCAAAATGCGCATTATGCACAAGCGATCACACGGCCAGCTACCGCGGGTGTGAAAAACACAAAGCGGCAAAAGCCGCCATGGCAGCCCGCCGTCTAGCAAGCTCCACCCAACAAACAGCTCCTCAACCTCCCCAGCTTACCCGCTCATTCGCCTCTGCCGTCAATCCTGGATTCCCTCCACTTGACCCATCCGCTACTCCCCAAAACGAAGTCAGTGAACTCCTTACATGGTTCACGGACATAAGCTCCCACCTTTCCTCTCTCCAATCCCCAGTGGAAAGAAAAATGTTCCTACTTAAACAAATGCTACTCCTCCAAGCCCAACAATGAACACACACCCAAAGAACATTAATTCACTAAACGTCATATCATGGAATTGTAACGGCGTATTGGCCAAAAAACAAGAACTCTTCCAATACGCCCTAGACAACAACACCGACATTATACTATTACAAGAAACGCATCTTACACCAAACAAAACATTTTACTCACCACACTACCACACATACAGACTGGACCGCTTAACACGAGGCGGCGGAGTAGCAATCCTTATCCGGAAAAACCTCCCACACTCCCTGTTAAACTCACCTGATCCTACCAAAATTGAAGCTCTTGGAATCTCAATAAACACCAAAGCCGGCCCACTCAACCTTTACACAGTCTACCGCAAACCCAATCAAAAACTCACACCGGACGATCTGGATCACCTATTCTACGGCCCAAGTGGCGTCTACTTCGGAGACTGGAACTGTAAACACCCTATGTGGAACAGTAATAAGACAAACAGATTTGGCAAAACCCTACATTCTTATATCAAAAATAAAAACTTCCAAGTCCTGGCCCCACTCTCCCCTACGCACTATTCCCCTAATTCCTGTGACGTTATTGATTTCGGCCTTGCCCATAACCTACCAATTTCTTTCTCACCATCAGTAATCTATTCCTTCACCTCAGACCACCTCCCTTTAAAATTCTCCCTTCCCTTGCATAACCAGCCAACTACCCCCCCAGTAATGAACGTCACAGACTGGGACAAATTCATAGTCCATCTCAACGAGTCCCTCTCTAAAATAAACCCACTCACAGACCCAACACCTGAAATGATAGAAAATCAGGTGAACAAAATCACCTCCGCCTTAACCTTGGCCAAAGAACTGGCCTCTCGCTCCTTCACTCCTAGACAAAGAGACCACGCCAAATTCCCCCAATTCCTGGTCGAACTTATTAAGCGCCGCAACATCGCCCGTCGGCTATGGCAAAAGCACCGTGCACCAGAGTACAAAACCACCTACAACCGTCTCTCAAACGAAGTCAAAAAGGAAATAAGCATCATCAGCCGCCGCAACTGGGAAAACCACATAAAACAACTAACTTTTGACAACCCTGCTCCAATAAATACTAAATCAATCTGGAAGACAGTTAAATCATTAAAAAAATCTGAGAAAAATATGTTTCACCCAATTTCTTTAAACCAAACTCTAATTTTTGATCCCAGCAAAAAAGTAGAAATTCAGGCAGACCACTTACAAAACACAATGTCCCTTAACAAGTCTGTCTCTCCAGTTGAAGAGGCGGTCAATAAATATGTGGACAACCTCCCTTCTTGTTCCATCGCTAAAATCACTCTTTCCACTCCCTCTGACATCCTTTCTATTCTAAACTCTCTTTCAACAAAAAAAGCCCCCGGCCTAGATAATATTAGCAACTCCCAACTCAGATATGCCGGTAGATGCCCAAAGTTCCCTATTCTTCTATCAAATCTATTCAACCTTTGCTTCACCCTTCCACACTTCCCATCCTCCTGGAAAAAAGCAAAGGTAATTTTACTTCCTAAACCCGGGAAAGACCCAAAAGTCCCAGGTAACTCTCGTCCAATTTCCCTCCTCTCTAACCTGTCCAAAATCCTAGAAATCCTAGTCCTACGCCGCCTCGAGTTCTTTTCCACAGACAACAAAATAATCAGACCCGAACAACACGGCTTCAGGAGAAGCACTTCTGCCATACACCAAATCCTACGGCTAGTAGAAAAAATCAGCCATAGCTTTAACCGCCGCCTATCAACAGACGCGGTGTTCTTGGACGTTGCGCGCGCCTTCGACAAGGTTTGGCACAGTGGCCTCCTATTCAAACTACAACAACTTAAATTCCCACTTCCTGACATCCTGTTCATCCAAAAATATCTACAAAAAAGGCAGTTCCTAGTCGCCGAAGCTAAAACCCACTCCTCCCTACGGCCAATGGAAGCTGGCGTTCCTCAAGGATCCATTCTAAGTCCGCTTTTATTCACACTATTCGTCAACGACATGCCACACACACCAAACACTACCCTACACATGTACGCCGATGACACCGCTATAGCAGCGACATCTCGGCGGGGTGACACAAACATTAATAAACTCAACACCCACCTGAAACTCATAAACAAATGGACACACACCTGGAAAATACAAATAAACGCTGCAAAAAGCACTCATATACACTTCTCACAAAGACGCAAATTTCCTCCACAGACATCACCTTACATAAACAAAAATAGAATACCAAGAGCACCCACCCACAAATTCCTCGGAGTCTTGCTAGACGAAAAACTTTCCTACCGACCCCACCTTAAGTACTGCACCGGCAAGGCATTGGCTGTTAGGCAGGCAATTGCCTCACTATGCTCTAAATCCTCACCTCTCTCTCATAATCACAGAGTGAGACTGTACACCTCAACAATCCGACCAGTCCTTCTGTACGGCTGCGAGATATTTGCTTTAACCAAAAATATAAGAAACAAGCTGGAAGTCTTCCAAAATAAAACCATACGCCAACTCCTCCACCAATCCAGGTTGGTCAGAATGTCCGATGTACGGTCCAAACATAACCTTCCCGCCATTAACACATTCATCACCAAATTAGCGATTAACTTTAAGTCCAGACTCGGGGCAACTAATAACACATCAATCACAAACATATGGGATTATGATCCAAATATCCCCACCACATACAAACTGCCTCAACTAATCACTCGTCTATGAGTCTTTCCTATGTCTTTCTCTCTTGTAGAATAGTCTCCCACTGTAATATTATATTAATGGTATTCTATATAACTATTTATGTGCATTCAAAATCAAAGTAAATGATGATGATAAAAAGAAAAAAATATATATATAAACAAAATATAAAGGAAAAAAAAATCATGGAAAAAAAATATACAAAAGATTGAAAAAGATAAATAAAAATATAAAAAATAAAAAAAATAAAAAATAATAATAACAAAAAAAATAATAATAAACAAAATACAAAAATGAATCAAAAAAAAATACAAAAAAAATATATATTAAAAAAAAGAGATAAATACTTTATTCAAAGAAATGAATAAAGAAAAAAAAAAGTATGTCCATATGCATCATCAAAATTTAACATAACTATTATAACCATGTTATACCAATGTCAAGAAAATCTATCATTTTACTGTTCTTTAATTCAAAATGAACCTATGTATTATATCAAAAATATGTATATGTAAAAATCCTCATTAGTTATAAGTTTCAGCTCACACAAACAAAACACTACCCTCACATCACAGACAATTGCGCACCAAATGTATTCAATGTAATCTGGCTGGTTAGGGTGAAGGAATTCACCGGGACAGCGAGACAGCGCCTTCGGCGCGTTATTTAATGAATGAGAGTCCGGATGAGGATGCTCGTATTCACGCACCTCCTGCAGATGGCGGGAAAGTTTTCTTTCATATGTCCGTCCTAAACATCAATGCGCGCAAGACTACATTGCTATGGTGAGGAATCCTCATAACAATACCGATTCAAAAAATATTCATCCAATAATTCTACGATTGTCATAGGTGCAATAAATGAATTGCCGTAAGTTACGGTTGGAGGTATATGTTTTTGTATTAACACATATTATAGTTCATGTTTCTCCAACTCAGCATTAAGAATATTATCATAAGTGAGTAGTCTTTCTATTGTTTTCTGTTTAGAATTTCCTTAAATTTCTTCTGAAATAATAGTAATGCTTTCCCCATTGCATGAATGTTTTTAATGAAATCGAATCGGCACAAAGAATGAGGCGTGTGAGAGGATATAAAAATCAAACATTATTGAACTCTCCAATAAGAATACCATTGGAATAAGCGTACTTCCCGCGCCTTGCGTAGGCCCTAGTCCACATAGAAGTGGATACAGATATATGGATGGGAACTACGCCATCTCGATATTCAATTTTCGAGCGAAACGCATTGTTCAACGTAGGGAGATTTCCCAAGCAATCAAGCTCGCCTTCTTCGGGGCACAATGGAGCTATTTATAAATGAGTTCCTCAGTGACCCGCCCACGCCACCAAGAGAAGATCCAAAACGGTCGCCCGCACCACGCCTCGGCAACAGAAGATTAGCAGGTGGGCTGAATCACTTGTGTGCTCTCCCGCGATGGGATAGTCTATCTCTTCTCTGGGATGTGTCGCATCTGAGTGAATCGTTCATTTCGAGTGATTCATTGTTATGAATCAAATGGCCCGAATCACATTATTCTTTTTTAATGCTATTGTGTATGCATATAAAAATATTTCACGTCGTTTTTTTCATTTTGCATTTGCCTTTCGGAAATGTACTTTCAAATATCCAACTCATAAAATGTGGGTTGCAACTTATATTTTAACTTTATTAACATTCGATAAAAACTACATCATTACGGAAGTTTTTGATGGATTTGTTGCATTATTTTGGATCACTGTTATCACGTGATTCGAAGTGCACATTGTTTTGATCGGCAGTGTTATTTGGTTCGCGCCGTCGATGGTGTTTCGTAAGGCTCATTGTGTTCACATGGTTCGCATGACTCATTGTGTTCATTTTTTGCGTCCATTTTGGTTCACCTTTAACGACATAAAAAATTGACATGAAGGAAATATATATAATATTGAGGAAGGGCATTGTATGAGGTCCATTGGTCAAGTTGCCACATTGGGCGCAAAACAATCGGTTTTCAAAATTTAACCCCAGCGCGGCGATGGGTTTAGAGTCCCTTTTATTTCACAATATTTGCAAAATTATATTTGCTATCGCGAGCAATAACATTTAAAAGGTAGGCGTAGCGTATGATTTCATCGCGAATATCAATTTCGGTCTACATCCCTAATTGTTGTAGCTTATTTATGTGAGTGATTCGGATCGCTCTGCTAGTCAGCGACGCCAGTGACGACTTTTCTAAACCCATTTCAATGTGCCGTGGATTACTACTCATTTCATGACTTGATTATCCCCTCTCGCAATACTCGTGGAATAATTCATCGCAGGGCCGGCCCTAGCAGGTGCGGGGCTAGGGGCGAACCTTCAGTGCGGGGCCCTTCACTTAAAATATTAAACTCTATACCCCAACTACAAACTCGAGCATTTTGAATCCCTACCACTCTCTGGCTAAGTATGTGTTCCCCTCCCAAATTCAGACTTCGTAATTACGCCGTTATGATACCATCACGCAGTTGAGTCCAAAATAGTATAATACAAATAAAATTTATAATCATATTTATTCATAAAATTATGACGTAAAAAAAACAAAAAGCGCGCTTTTTCAATAGGTTCGTATTTTTATAAGTGAGATTATGAAAGTTAATTAGTTGCAAGCCTAAAGCAATTACTGTAAAATGAAAAAAGTTTTAATTTCACAGCAGGTCAAAATGGTAATAAATTAATGAAAATAAACTTACCATTGCATTGAAGTTTAATCACTCTTATCTTACGTATTAAACTATCGTATATTTTAATTTTTTTTTCACGAACGCGGGGCCCCCCAAAGCGCGGGGCGGCCTTAGGGCGGTCGCCCCGCCCTAAGGCCGGCCCTAATTCATCGCAACGAGCCAAATCGAAATACTCGAGTCAGCTATTTTGAATCGTAGGGATAAAAGTCCTTTCCTCGCTGTGGCTGCAATGGCAGACGGGGAAAGCCGTGGGCGTGGGAGGAGCAGCAGCAGGTGAAGGTGTTGCGAGTGAGTCACGTTGGCGCTGACCTCGGGCGAAGGTCGCGCGAGCCCTCGTGAAGGGAGCTGTTGGCGGGAAGGGCGGCTCTCATTCATTAAATAACGCGCCGAAGGCGCTGTCTCGCTGTCCCGGTGAATTCCTTCACCCTAACCAGCCAGATTACATTGAATAAATTTGGTGCGCAATTGTCTGTGTTGTGGGGGTGGTGTTTTGTTTGTGTGAGCTGAAACTTATAACTAATGAGGATTTTTACATATACATATTTTTGATTTGATACATTAAAAAAAAAATATATATATATATATATTTTTTTATATATATATCTTTTTTGTATTTTGTTTATTATTTTTTGTTATAATTTTTTTATATTTATATATTTTTATTTATCTTTTCCAATCTTTTGTATTTTTTTTCCATGATTTTTTCTTTATATTTTGTTTATATATTTTTTTTTCTTTTCATCATCATCATTTACTTTGATTTTGAATGCACATAAAAAGTTATATAGGATACCGTCAATATAATATTACAGTGGGAGACTATTCTACAAGAGAGAAAGACATAGGAAAGACTCATAGACGAGTGATTAGTTGAGGCAGTTTGTATGTGGTGGCGATAGTTGGATCATAATCCCATATGTTTGTGATTGATGTGTTTTTAGTTGCCCCGAGTCTGGACTTAAAGTTAATCGCTAATTTGGTGATGAATGTGTTAATGGCGGGAAGGTTATGTTTGGACCGTACGTCGGACATTCTGACCAACCTGGATTGGTGGAGGAGTTGGCGTAGGGTTTTGTTTTGGAAAACTTCCAGCTTGTCTCTTATATTTTTGGATAAAGCAAATATCTCGCAGCCGTACAGAAGGACTGGTCGGATTGTTGAGGTGTACAGTCTCACTCTGTGATTATGAGAGAGAGGTGAGGATTTAGAGCATAGTGAGGCAATTGCCTGCCTAACAGCCAATGCCTTGCCGGTGCAGTACTTTAGGTGGGGTTGGTAGGAAAGTTTTTCTTCTAGCAAGACTCCGAGGAATTTGTGGGTGGGTGCTCTTGGTATTCTATTCTTGTTTATGTAAGGTGATGTCTGTGGAGGAAATTTACGTCTTTGTGAGAAGTGTATATGAGTGCTTTATGCGGCGTTTATTTGTATTTTCCAGGTGTGTGTCCATTTGTTTATGGTTTTCAGGTGGGTGTTGAGTTTGTTAATGTTTGTGTCTCCCCGCCGAGACGTCGCTGCTATAGCGGTGTCATCGGCGTACATGTGTAGGGTAGTGTTTGATGTGTGTGGCATGTCGTTGACGAATAGTGTGAATAAAAGCGGACTTAGAATGGATCCTTGAGGAACGCCAGCTTCCATTGGCCGTAGGGAGGAGTGGGTTTTAGCTTCGGCGACTAGGAACTGCCTTTTTTGTAGATATTTTTTGATGAACAGGATGTCAGGAAGGGGGAATTTAAGTTGTTGTAGTTTGAATAGGAGGCCACTGTGCCAAACCTTGTCGAAGGCGCGCGCAACGTCCAAGAACACCGCGTCTGTTGATAGGCGGCGGTTAAAGCTATGGCTGATTTTTTCTACTAGCCGTAGGATTTGGTGTATGGCAGAAGTGCTTCTCCTGAAGCCGTGTTGTTCAGGTCTGATTATTTTGTTGTCTATGGAAAAGAACTCGAGGCGGCGTAGGACTAGGATTTCTAGGATTTTGGACAGGTTAGAGAGGAGGGAAATCGGACGAGAGTTACCTGGGACTTTTGGGTCTTTCCCGGGTTTGGGAAGTAAAATTACCTTGGATTTTTTCCAGGAGGATGGGAAGTGTGGAAGGGTGAAGCAAAGGTTGAATAGGTTGGATAGAAGAATTGGGAACTTTGGGCAACGACCGGCATATCTGAGTTGGGAGTTGCTAATATTATCTAGGCCGGGAGCTTTTTTTGTTGAAAGAGAGTTTAGAATAGAAAGGATGTCAGAGGGAGTGGAAAGAGTGATTTTAGCGATGGAACAGGAAGGGAGGTTGTCCACATATTTATTGACCGCCTCTTCAACTGGAGAGACAGACTTGTTAAGGGACATTGTGTTTTGTAAATGGTCTGCCTGAATTTCTACTTTTTTGCTGGGATCAAAAATTAGAGTTTGGTTTAAAGAAATTGGATGAAACATATTTTTCTCAGATTTTTTTAATGATTTAACTGTCTTCCAGATTGATTTAGTATTAATAGGAGCAGGGTTGTCAAAAGTTAGTTGTTTTATGTGATTTTCCCAGTTGCGGCGGCTGATGATGCTAATTTCCTTTTTGATTTCGTTAGAGAGACGGTTGTAGGTGGTTTTGTACTCTGGTGCGCGGTGCTTTTGCCATAGCCGGCGGGCGATGTTGCGGCGCTTAATAAGTTCGACCAGGAATTGGGGGAATTTGGCGTGGTCCTTTTGTCGAGGAGTGAAGGAGCGAGAGGCCAGTTCTTTGGCTGAGGTTAAGGCGGAGGTGATTTTGTTCACCTGATTTTCTATCATTACAGGTGTTGGGTCTGTGATTGGGTTTATTTTAGAGAGGGACTCGTTGAGATGGACTATGAATTTGTCCCAGTCTGTGACGTTCATTACTGGGGGGGTAGTTGGCTGGTTATGCAAGGGAAGGGAGAATTTTAAAGGGAGGTGGTCTGAGGTGAAGGAATAGATTACTGATGGTAAGAAAGAAATTGGTAGGTTATGGGCAAGGCCGAAATCAATAACGTCACAGGAATTAGGGGAATAGTGCGTAGGGGAGAGTGGGGCCAGGACTTGGAAGTTTTTATTTTTGATATAAGAATGTAGGGTTTTCCCAAATCTATTTGTCTTATTGCTGTTCCACATAGGGTGTTTACAGTTCCAGTCTCCGAAGTAGACGCCACTTGGGCCGTAGAATAGGTGATCCAGATCGTCCGATGTGAGTTTTTGATTGGGTTTACGGTAGACTGTGTAAAGGTTGAGTGGACCGGCTTTGGTGTTTATCGAGATACCAAGAGCTTCAAATTTGGTAGGATCAGGTGAGTTTAACAGGGAGTGTGGGAGGTTTTTCCGGATAAGGATTGCTACTCCGCCGCCACGTGTTAAGCGGTCCAGTCTGTATGTGTGGTAGTGTGGTGAGTAAAATGCTTTGTTTGGTGTAAGATGCGTTTCTTGTAATAGCATAATGTCAGTGTTGTTGTCTAGGGCGTATTGGAAGAGTTCTTGTTTTTTAGCCAATACGCCGTTGCAGTTCCATGATATGACGTTTAATGAATTAATGTTCTTTGGGTGTATGTTCATTGTTCGGCTTGGAGGAGTAGCATTTGTTTGAGTAGGAACATTTTTCTTTCCACTGGGGAGTGGAGAGAGGAAAGGTGGGAGCTTATGTCCGTGAACCATGTAAGGAGTTCACTGACTTCGTTTTGGGGAGTAGCGGAAGGGTCAAGTGGAGGGAATCCAGGGTCGTGATAGAGGCGAAAGAGCGGGTAAGCTGGGGAGGTTGAGGAGCTGATTGTTGGGTGGAGCCGTTCGCTCATCGTTCTTATACTTCCCCGCGCCCCCTGGGAATGGGAGCAGTCGGCACAGCTTGTTTCTTTGTACGCGGTCTCGAAGATGTGCAGGCCGGGAAACAGGAATTTCGACTGTCATTTGTTTGAATTTAATAGGCATGTTTTTGTTCACGTCCTTATAGGATGCTATGAAAATTTTATCACGTACCTAAAGGTATTTGGGCTTATAATATTTGGTTGGTACCATAATTTACTTATAGTATTATAATTACCATATTTATCAAGTAATTGCTACTGGTAGCTCATGATGCGTTTTCTGTGATATTATCCAATATGCAACCTCGTAGTTCAACACTCGTCGATCGGAATGTTTGAATAATTTTAGTAATGATGGCGTAATTACCCGCCTGAAATGATACTGTTGCTACATACATAAATGTTTGAAATGAAAGAGAATGGTCTTATTAGCAATCCATGGGACATCATGTAATTATTTTTTTCTCTTAAACCCTACATTGAGAATGATGTTGGAAATTTTTTAACCTTTCCTGTTTTCAATTGGTTAAACTTCCATCTAAAATAATACGAATGCTTTCCCAACTTTCGAAAAATAATATTTGAATGTAATCGAATTTGAACATAAAATGAGGTGTAAGTCACGATACAAACTTTATCGAAGCGTGTGAATTGGATTATGGGCCTTTCCCTCGCTTTACCGTTTAAATGAAAGTGGAGTGTTCGTGTACATTTCGGAGGCCCTGCTTAAGAGGACGCTCCCCTCCAACCGTCGTATTGTGCCGTTCTGAATGTATTACCCTCTTAAAACTTATGCTGTCGTTTGAAACATGCAGTGTATGCAAATTAGGCCTTGTTCGACGTTACTCAAGCACAAAAAACTTTCAAGTACTTCCCTTCCGTTAAGTATTTTACTATCGCGTTCTCATTAAGCCACTTCCTTGTATGTTTGTTTTCCCTTCCGGACAAAATGTTGCAGCTTAAAGTGAGCCCATTTGCCAATTTGACTTATAATATCAGGAGCAGCCATTTTCGACAATTAACGTCATTGTATTAATCGCTCACCTTCAGTATAAATTTTAACCATTTGTAATAATCCAAAACTGTTCCGCTATTCGGGGCTGAGCGAATGTAAACAATCGCGTTTACATGAGAAACACATTTATTTAAATAAAAAAAAGAAAATATTAAAATGCATTAATGTAAAAATCCACGTTTTTATTGGAACTAATAAGAGGAAAATCCGTCCGTCCTGCCTCAATCCAAAGTTCCTCGCATGAATTGTACAGCTAAAGGCTGAAAGAGTTGTGCGCGTCATTTTCACAGTCTTAAATCAAATTATTTCTCAGCAAATATTCGTGACAATTCAAAGCATAAAATCTGAAGTGAATGATGATGAATTTATATCGCTCCCGAATCAAATGTAAAGTGAATGCTCGCCTAATTTTTAGTTTTGAATGTGTAATATTTCAAATTCGAGCGTTGGATATTCGGTGAAGACATGGTGGTTTACTTTCTTCTTCTTAGGACGATTAATAACGTGGCTTTTTAAATTAATTGCTTTATTAACTGAGCTATGATTCTACTTATGGTACCACGAAGTGTTTCGAAACCTTCGGAAAGCATAAGAATCGATATAGATCTCACGTACTTCGGCTACCCTTATTACGGTTTCCAGGGGCTACTGTAATGGCAATCGCCTGGCTAAACCCTGATTTTATATGTGGCATGTTACGTACCCTCTTGATATGCATTAGAAAGTTTAGTCCAGCTTGAGCCTAAAGGCGGCCATAGCCCTGCACCGATTACTCTGAATAATCCATTGGTCCATGGCGTGGTGTGCGGAAGTGGACCGTAGGCCACATGCAACGGCGGGCGGGCAAATGGGCCGATTTCTAATTCGCCGCCACCCCCATTCCCCTCCCCTCCCCTCGGCCGCCCTTTGATGAGTTCATCCAGATGACGCGAGAGGGCGGGATTGTTGCTCGCTCACCCCGCGTGTGTTTACTTCCGTCGACTCTCGGAGGAGTGGCTATGCTAAACTGCCAGTCACGAATATTACGATAAAGCTGTTCGGTCCATTCGGTCTCTAGAGGTGCTCTCACTCACCGGGCATTTGAAATGGAATACGGTGATGATCTTAGGTTTTCCCGGCGTATCAGTTGTAGAAAGGTTTCTCGGGTTTTCAAAGGGCGGCCGGGAAAACCCGAGAAACTTTTTTTTTGGAATAGGTTGGTTCCCTATTATTTTTTTATTGCCTTAATCGAAAGATGATTACTCCTGGAGTACGCATTTCACGCTTTTAGATTTTTAAATGACTATTTTTTATCTATGATCTATTTTTCGCGATTAAATGAAAAGTGAAAAATTTCAAGCGCGCGAAAACGCGACGGCTAAGTATGAATGCTGGGAAAACCCCGTGTGACGACATTCTGGTTCCCGCTTCCGACTTGTGAGGTGACCTTGGGGCGAGAGTACATATGTGCTTCGCTGCGATGCAGGCTGCTAGCAGGTAGCAGAGTACCCTGCTAGCAGATAGCGATTGGCTTAACTAAGGATTATTAATACCTTATCAAACGAATGAAACTTTCCGACCTTAGGCAGTTTTAATAAGTGATTATTAAGACGTTTCCCTGAGCTATGTGCCCCATGCATGCATTGATAATCTCAGACAATGTAAAACTCCTATCTACTCGTATAGACACTAGGTCCCTGTGACGTCACGTTGAGTGGAATCGCAGGGGACCCAATCTGGCCTTCTTCAAATGCGGTTAAAATTGACCACTGCCATTCTTCTAAATTGAGATTTGTAAAACCGAATAATTTGTATATTATGAATACACTAATGGTGAGTAACGAATCGCAATCAATGCCTTTCGTTTCCTTTGATGAAGGAAATTACCCTATTGCCCAAGTCAACACTCGCGTGGCTGACAGCCGAGCGATTTGAACTTCGCGGGTGAATAAATTTACCGTAATTAGTGCTATTCACCGAAAGTTATATTCCTGATGATATTATCTATCTAATTCATAGATTTTAAATCCCGTTTGTCGAGATTGCTAGTAAAATTTGGCCTTCATTGAGAATAAATGAATATCTCTTCGCCGCGATGTGGACAATTTTGAAAATTGATGATAATGAGACCGCATAATGGCAGTGAAAAGTGGCGGCATTAATGAAGATTCATTGGAATGACATCGGGGGCCTTGTCTCTGAAGTCCCTTTGCTGCGAGCTATTAGGGTCAGTGAAATGGGGCTGCCTCCTTTCAGAATGAAGTATCACACTACATTATATACAAAGCTGTCACACTAATCCGAACAACGAATTTTAACTCGCCGTCTAATTAGTTTTAATTCTCAATTTTTTGTGTTAACTTTTAAAATGCGCAGTTAAAAAATTCTTATCGATGTTGGGGTCATATTGCTCTTGAAACGAGTTCTCACAGGCAGCATTATAAATATTTGTAAAATTCATCATTTAATATTTTCATTTTTATGTACTTTTTGTCTTTAATTTTCCTTAATCTTTTACGTCTTAATTTAATAACATAATAAAATTATACCACTTCCTATTTGACAATTGTATTTCATGCAGTGGCTATAACTCACTCATATTATAATCCCTATTCATCCATATTCATTTGGTACGTTAGAAATATTTGAATGCCCCGTTAAAATAATATTACCACAGAGAGCATTCTACCGAAAGAAAGATCTGCTTACTGTGGGAAATTTTTGCGTGGAAGTAAGAAAACAATTTTTCAGAACTTTTATTTGGAGTAGCCTTTTCTAAAGAAGTGAAGCGTGGGCAATGGCAGGAGCGGGTAAGTCAAGGGTGTAGGATTACGAAATGTGCTAGAGTAATGAGAATTACGTGAATCTATCGAGAAATTACTTAATGAGGAAGTCGTAATTAGAGCAGGAGGGAAGACAAGCCTCGTAGATACCTTTATTAGAAGACGAAACAACGCAATCGGCCGTATCTCGAGGCATGATGATCTGATGAAGACAAACGTGAGGGATCAGGTAGATGGCAAGATTGTGGAGGGAAGACTGCGAATAAAATATATGAAGCAGGCGAAGAAGAATGTGAAAGAGGAGACATATCGATGGCCAAGATCTAAAAACACGTTTCTCAAAAATAGCAAATTTTCATTTGAGCAAAAAAAACGATTAATTTCTTTTACTTGCACACTGAAATTAAAAACCAAAAGTTCATAAAACTGAAAAAGCATTCATTTGCAAATGAAGAGTTGTTCTTCGCTTGTATTTTATTTTTTAATGTTATCTCACTTTGTTTAAGATACCTGTCTCAAACCGGCCGAATTTCAGATACTTTTTGTTTGAGCTTGGCCATCGATATGTAGATGTGAAAAGATTCGCTGGCAGGGGAATTCAGTGTTGAGCTGCGTCAGACATATCGTGGGATTGCTGATGATGAGGTATTTTTAAGTGCAATTTTTTTCTCCATATACTCCCCTCGGCTGCTACCTGCCCTTTCACGCATCCATATCTACCGAAAACGACGCCATTCCATTCACTGTGGATGTTTCTTCATTTGGCTCGCCGTGATGAGCCTAGCGGTGGTTCCTCTGGTCACGCTCTCTCCCGCTGGCCTGAATGGCCTACATGATTGCAGCGCTATCTGATGGACTCGAATGTAACGACGTTATGGGATTCCTCATCCGTGTTTTTTATGTAGGCACCGCGCGAATCTCCTCCGGGACGATTTTTCGTTTTCAGTTTTCCTGGTTTTCCGATCAGTGAGATGTTCACCGAGAGAGATGCGCTTGTCATAGCCTGTTATTATCATCTGGTCTTCCTTTTCCTCGAATAAAGTACCTTTTTAGTCCTTACATCGGGTAAATTCTTCTTACACTAAAAAACGAAACTTTGTATTTTCCCTTTATCTGATCAATGCGCTGTAAGCCGAGGAAAGATGGCATGGAACGAGGCAAGGTGCACAGGCCGCTGCGATTCGTAAAATGTTCCGTGTTAACCTACTTTAGGGGACTTCTCATTCCCCCTCAACAGGATGTATATTGTCTGTGAAACCTGGTGTGTTACTGAACAAAACGTACGCTATCATTTTGGAATTTTCAGTAGGCCTACATTTGCCTGTTTCTCAATTATAAAAAAATTCATGTTAAATAAAAACTTTTGGGCTATGTCGCCGTGCCAATTTTTGGGTGGCCCCAACGTTTCCCGACCGATGCTTTGATCGCTTTCTCAAGGGATTCTGATGAGGTAGGAATTTATAGTTATCCATATGTATAGTTACCCGTGTCAGAGGGTAGAGGGAGGGGAGCGGGAGATTGGAGGTGCAGGTTGTCCATTGTTTTTCCGGATTACGTGTTGCCAAGTGCGACTTATTTTAAGGCCGGTGTCCTTGTTGAAATTGTTCTTCTCCTCTTTATATATTTCTATGGCTTCTCTGACGAGTCGCTGTATAAAAACCTTTTATTTTGGAAACAATTTTTACTTCCTTAAGGTTGATTGTGTGGCCCCTGCGCTGCGTGTTCGGCTACCGCGGACTTGGTTGACTGCCCGAGTCGAAATGCTCTCTCGTGCTCCTCTGTTTAGACCGATCTGCCTGTTTCGCCCATGTAGTTGAGGAAATCTTGAGGTGAAATTTTCAAATTTGAGACGTAGGTTAATATTAGCAAGGGTCATTTTTACATATACTGTGAATTTCAAGATAAGAGCAAAATTATCCTTTTAAATTCTTAAATATTATTCTTTAATAACATTACTCCGTTTTTGCTTCTTTTGTTAGCTCCGTAGCTGCCCTCTAAACATTGCACGTATTGCTACAGAAACTGAGTTTTCCTCTAGGACAGTGAAAGGCGGAGCGTTACGTGAGGTCGAGATCAAATACGGTTTCTATTCATTGGCCTACTCTTGGCACGGATAGCGTTGTGTTCGCCTTGTTCTCTTCCTTATTCGGAATGCTGAAGCTTCACTCTTAAGCTATATCTTTGAAAGATGGCCTTGGTGCACGACCTTCAAATGTGCTCTTCCTTTCCTGCCCGCTGTTGTTTTTCAATCGGCTGTCTCCAAATAACGGCTTCCCCCGCGCTCTCTCGTCGTAACGTCGCAGAGCATTGTGACCTTGAGCGCAAATTTGGGGCAGCAGCGAGTGCTTTTTTTAAAATACCATTCCAGCAGAGGATATTGTGAGGACTGTTAGAGGCTACTCAGGCGTCGTTGATATGTCTACATGCAGCCGAATGGTGGCGCAGCGAGGGGGGGTTTAGGGGGATAAACCCCCTCCCCCCCCAGAGCTCAGAGAAATTTTTAAGTTTAATCCATTTTACTTAATTGGATTGATATTACTAAAAGAATAGTTATTATTATATTTTCTCCTTTTTCTTGACCTTATTTTAATATATAAAATGATGTTTCCTGGAGTTTAGGTCAATAAATTAAAAGTTAGCAGCCAACGTTTCGTTTTATTTTAAAAACATCTTCAGGGCTATGTTAGAAAAAAAAAAATTATGAAACAATATAAAATGCAGAGAATTAGGCAATATACAATATATATACATAAAAAAGGAGCAATCGTGCCTTTTTTTATATAAACAATATAATTAATAGAAATATATATAAACATATATATATGAACATATATATATTCTAACATAGCCCTGAAGATGTTTTTAAAATAAAACGAAACGTTGGCTGCTAACTTTTAATTTATTGACCTAAACTCCAGGAAACATCATTTTATAAAAGAATAGTGTAAGAATTAACAAAATATCTCTCAGAAAGCCGAAAAACACACCATTTTGAACCATTTATTTTAAAATTTCGCAGTTTATTAACCTCGCACCTTCCGCTTACCCTGGTGGGTATTCCATACCCCCACACACCCCAGTATTTGTTGCACCTAACCCCCCCCCCCCCCAGCCTTAATTCCTGGCTGCGCCCCTGCTGCCGAAGTATGTTTGTGAAATCGCATCACAATCGTGGGCTGCCGCGTGGCCAATCTCTGCTCCTGCTGCTCTGCAGCGTTGCTAGTTTTCTTTTTAGAATCCTCTCTGGTAGGATATAGCTGAAAACTTAAAATTAATAGCATAACATTACGGATTATGAACGACGGGAAGGTTGCGAGGAAGTGTCCGCTAGGCGGCGTCCCCCACGTAACAGCCACTGATCAATGAAATTGCTATTCACTCGGACCCGAAATCGAAGTTCAATCAAATCATTCGGTGGACGGATGGACGGGAATGAAAAAAAAACAATCCATTCTCTACACTACTATTATGGAAACAATGTATTACAAGAGTGTTAACAACAAGAAATCACGTGACGCGCGAAGCCGAAGATAAGCTGAAAAGCGTTGATCCGATCGGAATGCATTGTGTGTCGTTAGCAACGTATCTGAGCTAGGGTTAAGGCCGTCCGTTTTTCGTCTTGCGCGAGAAGAACACTAAGGATGGGAAAACTAAGGGTTTCAATATTTTTCAAACTCCATCACATTAAATGAATACGGACGCGGCCGTCCAAGTTTTTTTCTGAGGAACCTCATAAACGACTGCTTTTATTTATGCGTGAATCAAGAGGAGCGCTTTCCCTGGCTCAACTACGCCACGGCGGCCACGGCCACACTATTCAATTTTCGCGGAGACGCCACTTGGAAAGCACTACTTTTTTCTCTCTCACTCGTGGGATACTGTTTTTTTTGTTCGAGTGAAACGTCTCTCATTTTCACTTCAAGCACGAGGCGCTCAATTTTCCTTTCCTCGAGGGAAGGAGACCTTGATGCCTTCGAAGGGCAGTCCACGCGCCCGAGATCTCGAGTGTCGTCAAAGAAGGGAACCGCATCAGGAGCAGGAGTCGAATCAAATCAGGGAAAGCGAATCGCTTCAAGGCCGCGTCGTTTCCTGGTGGCACTCAATGCGCATTTTGAAGCCTTTTCACTCGCCTGGGCCTGGGACGCACGACACTTAAATGTATCTAACTGAGAGCTCGTGGGTGTGTGCGACCAAAATTGATTTTCGTTAATTAATTTTCTTCAAATACCATTATGAGTATTTTTTTAAGTCTTACTATCTCCTTGCATATATTTTCACTTCCTTTACCTCCCGTCCTATTAAGTGTCTGGACCCGTAGCCTCTCTTTAGTTTTCGTGAGTTAGAGATTTTTATTTTTTACTTAGTGAATATTCTTTGATCTGTTTTATGGTATTAGCAACAGCAAAATTTTTTATTTTTTCCACGACAAAAATCATTTATTAATTACTAACATATCAAAATCCTTACCATCCTTAACATTTGTCAAATGTTAAATGGTATATTTTTGTCTCCGAGTTTCTTCATTAAGTTCCAATCGTTGAGGATGAAATTGTAATAGTAAAACAGTTGGTGAAGACCTAAATACCTTTTATTGGCCAATACTCAAAAATAAACTGATAACAATCCAATTATTTCAATGATCAAGAAACGCAGTCATTGAAGTAATATGAAAATGAATTCCATGTAAACATGTAAAGCATCTCTCTGAGGTGACGGGACGGTAGCCTCCGTTTCCGGAGGTGTGACGTGAAGCGACGTGTCGGGAGAGATGCGGAAGGGATGAGGGTGGGAAAGCGGCGACGTGTGGGTGGATGGGGTGGTGTGAGATGAGTGAAGTGAATGAGACTCATAATCGATTCGATGGTCGTTGATGAGAGGGGTACGACGGAGGAAGATTAAACCGCTGATTGGCAATGCTCAGGACACTTGGGCTACAGTTCCGGAATAGATACAAGGATAGAAATTGTCCCGATTCGATGGTTGGAAATTGATTAAGCCGTCTGGCAGTATGAACCTGACTGTGAGATACCTAGGTATGAATTTAGGGGAATTCGTTTTCACCCGTAAAGGCTTGGTTTCTTTTGAAAATCAGGGCGCATTTTCATTGGTTTTAAAATACTACCGCAACGTGTCGTTGAGTGCAGTGCGATCCGTTAATTCTCAGTATTTGATGCCGTGAGGAATACAACTGTAAAGTTGTGAATTTGATGAATCTCATCATCGCGGATTAAAATTTCGATTAATATTTTGTTTCTCCGTGAAGTTCGGATCGCTCTGTCAGTTAGAGACGCTAGTGGCGACTTCACTAAGTGCATTGAAATGCGCGGTGGGTGACCGGCTCGAGAATCCTCTCAATAAGTAATGCGATAAGTATTGAAAACATTTAATCAGGTTCAATTACAATTACACTTTCAAATTTTTAATTAATTAAAATTAAAAATCACTCATTGAAAAGTATTCGGTAGGATTACTATTACATTTTATTTTTCTTCTGCATTAAATAAATGCCAGCGCTGTCTTTATATCTTCTCAAACAAACGCTATTGCTTATATTATTTAAAATGCCTCATTTATCAACTTAAGGTAGTATAATTGAATATATTCTGTAAAAGATGTACCCTTGTGAATGAGTTTTATGTAGCTAGAACTGCGTTTCGATCGGCGCGCGGGGAAATAACATTATTCATTCACCTCTTTCAGTTTTTGTTTTACTATTTTAATGTTACTCTTAATTTCTTCTCTTCCACTGATATCTTATATACTATTTTTTTTTAATTTTGTATGATATTTACTTTATAATAAAAACTTTGATTTATTTTCAATCCCTAGTAGCTATAAGCCCTCAATGTCTTTCTTGCCTCCGATGAACGCCACCTATGCCAACCACGTGTCTTGATCAAATTGCTCGAACTCATTGCTGGTTCTTCTGTTCGTGAAAACGAGAAAACATTTTTTGATCCCTTTGCTTTTTCCTAAAACTTCCCTCTCCTTCCATAAAATGTTTTCTCCCATTTTTCCGTACTTGATCATCGATGAAATTGGAATCCGTATAGTGATCGCACTGCAGAGTGATGATTGGTTATTGTCAATGATATGTTGAGGGAGTGAATCATTGAAAGGTGTCGTTTGGGAAATGGAGCTGCGTGTGTCTCCGATCACGGGCGATGTTAGATGACTTGCCGATTATTTTCCCCCGTCGTCGGCTGCGCTGCGTCTCAATCACGCGTGGCCGCACGCACCCTCCGCGTGCCCTCGCTCTCGTGGTCCATGCGTGTGAGATCACCCAATGTGCACTGTGCTCTAAGGGCGAAGTCGGCGCTGAAAGACCGGCTTCAGTCTTGTACATTGGATAAGTTAGAAAATTAAATATTGATTACCAGATTTTTATTTACATCCTGATGATTCTCCTTCTTAAAGTTAATGGAAATAAAGTTTAAAATCGAAGTCAACTAGATGAAAACAACCGCTATCCCGCGAGCTTTTGTTTTTATTCTCATCACCGCTCCCGCTCACTGATCGCGTGTGGTGTCGTCATTTGGTCTTCCGCGCTCTTGCCGATCCGTCGACCCATAGCCCGCAGCCTCACTCCGTTTTTCCCGCCCCGAGGATTCATCTTCGCGCTGGATGAGGTGTTGTTGGCGGAAGCGCGCTTTCTCCGACTGCACGGCCAAGTGGGGCTGGCTGCTCCTGGCCGGAGGCAACCGGTGCACATCGCGGCTATGTGGGTCACTCGAGTGGTTTGGGCGGAGAGGTCTTCATCGCGGTAGTTCCCTCGGACGCTTCCCGCCGACCGGTCGCCTCTCCCTCTGTGATGTGTTGACGGAAGCCTGGGTGCAGCGAGCAGCAGTTCACGGGGCCGCAGACAGCCGCCCATCGCCCCTTATCCGCTCCGGCCCGCCGTCATGATCCGCCGGGGGCCCGTGATGGCTCTGCCCTCGCTGGGCCTGCAGCCCTTCCGCCCCTGGCCCCCCACTCCGCCCCTCGACTGCTGCCCGCCCCCCGCCAAGGGCCCCGCGATCCGCTGCGCCGCCTACGGCGAGTGTGGAGGCCTCAAGGGCGGCGAATACTACTTGGTGGCGCCGCAGCGTCGCTGCTTGGAGGAGCAGTCTGCGGTCGCGAGGGGCCCCCGGGTGCGGCCCTCGCGGGTAGAGCAGCGGTGCCCGTGCGGAGTCCGGAGGCCGCTGCAGGCGGCGGCTGCGCGGCCGGACCGCTCCCGCTCCCTGGAGGACGTTCGCCGCGAGGAAGTGGTGTATGGTGGTGCGGCGGTGGGCTGGAGGCGGAGGGCGTGGGGCGAGGGGGGCCGCTGGGGTGCCGTGGGCCGCGAGGACGTGAAGCGGAGGTCCGCCGAGTGCCTCACGAGGAAGAGGGTGAGAGAGAGCCCCGTCCAACAAATCCATCAGGGTTACACTCGAGTGATTCCCTTACGTTACTAGCGGTTGTTATGCGCGTGGCATTGGAGAGTATGATATCGATGTTTGGTCACGAACCGTCCACCTCATCGTTTAGCCTCTCGTCAGCATAAGTATATCCTAAGTTGTCCATCCGCTGCTACGACCCAGCATTCCACTCGGGGCTTTCCGTCAGAGACGCCTCGCTGCGGGCCCATGAGTGAAGGGCCCCTCACCGAAAAATTGGTTGCGTGCGTGGAACTTAAGGAGCTATTCAGTCGGAAGTAGAAGAGACTCGGCTCCTAGGATCCGGGAGATTTTTCTCTTGTTCATGTGTCATAGTATAACCTTCCTATTAAATTAGAAGGAAATCGGGGGAGAGGGGCACAGTGAATGTTCCCTCTTATATCCGGACGAAAGCAAGATCCGGCTAGGCTTAACGGAATCCTAGGAATTCAAAGTAGTGAATGATCTAGTGCTTTCTCGGCCTATTAGTTGAGTGAACTTTTATCGTGTCTTCCACTGGGTGAATGTGACTTCATTTCTGTCGACTTTTCGATCACCGCCTCGGTAATCGTCTTTATATACTTTTCATTCGATTCGGAAGTTCCTGATGACGATTGCAGAGTCGTTGATGGAAACGTTGATAGGAACAGTGCTACAAAACCGAAGGAAGATCCGAGAAAAGTTAACTCAATTCGAAGTGACATTTACGGAGTACAGTTCACCAACTGGTATTGTTCGCACTCTGACGTGGGAGGAGTCTACTGCGTCATCTCAAAATAACACTCGGTCTCAAATAGTCTACTTTTCTATGATGCTGGGGAATTGCACGTAATATCCTGCGGTATCTGTTTCGGCAATGTCCTCTTGGAACCAAAACCGTCCCTTTAACTTTCAGAGGCACGCGCAGTAATTCACCTTCGAACCTCAGAGTGGTCCTAGAATCGACAAAAATGATGAAATAAGAAGCTTTTTACCGAACTCATAGATGGAGGAATTCGTTTGTCCCCCGTACAACTAAGGACTAATAAATGCTACTTGGGGCTCAGCAATCGAATGTCTCAAACCAAAGTACACCTTCTTTACTCTTAGTTCGTGAACAGCTGGTGTTCTAACATCCTTTGCCAGACGTTTGAGGCGAATTGCGTGGTATTGTCTTGATGTGCAGTGTGCATTGTACACCCCTCTCCATTTAGCCACCACTTCAGCTCGACCTTCCTCAGTGACACGCAGTTATACGCATTAATTTACTTGATCACTCGGGAGGGATCGGCTGGGATTCGAATACAGGTTTACATAAATACCGAAGCAGCATTCGAAGCAATTATTTATCTTACATTGTGGTCATCGCGCGTGCTTGATGTGCTCAAGATTTTCTTTTTGTTGTGGCCGTAAAATCAATTTTTCTGCGAACGTTCCCCAGTGGTGACTTCAACGAGCGGTGCCATGGCGTTCTAGCTATGTCAACCGTCACTATTTTTTCTTTTAATTTGTGGTATCCATCAAAAGGTTTATGAAAAAAAAACTTTATTAACGCCTCCGTTATTTTAAACTAAGCGAACCGCATGTCACTATTTAATCGCAATATCAGTCACAATTTTCGATCCATCCCATTATTGTTTCCGTAATTATGTGTAAAGGAAGGGTAGTTGAAATTTGCAACGGAGGCCTTAATAGGGGAAAGGAATGATAAATGTATCCCCCCTTCCGTACGTAACCACGAAAACAGTAATAGTATAAACAAATCGAAAATCTGCTTAATGATGGCGGTTATTCACTGATATTCGCGTCGTATACTTTAGAACAAAAGTGGTATTAGTAAAACTTTTTTGTGTACAAACCTTAAGTTCGCCGTGTCTAGAGGGATACCTTATTAGATTGAAAGAGTGAAATTGGAAAACAACCATCATTTCGCGTTCAATGCCTGTATTTGCTGAAATATTTACTATGAATCAAATTTAGTACCTACTTCTAAAGTCGAGGCTTATATTATATTAGGCGGACACTAGTCTCTTCAAACGGACGATCTTTTATTCTTCGAGAACCGTAGCGAAATCAACGGAATAGGTCCACTATTAGATTACCTAGGCATGTTAATTTGATGGCACACGATTGTAGTTGTGATCACTCATCGCGTGTTACTTCTTCTTTCTTTTTGAAAGTTCGTTTGTTAGCTTAATGTTAGCAAATTACCTAATTTTAATTTTGGAAACGTCTTAAAAACTATTGTAATGGGAACTTAAACTCTTAGAATTGTTTTCTGTATCATTTCCTGTAAAATGATAAGCATTAGTTTTGCGTCTGTTGAACTTAGTCAAGACAACAAATGACGGCGTATAAGCGTATCTCTGACGCAAGTAGAAGTAGCAAGACGATGTAATTTGGGCAAATTGCGTTCGCGTGATGGTATTAGTAAGTATGGTTGCTCTTATTCTGTGGCCTTCATGATCTTACTCTGTAACCCTACCGTTTACACTTTTTATCCGGTTCGACATGCTGTGATAGGCGGCAGTCATCTGTGAAAACCTTAGTATTTCGCGGAGTTAACTCTCTGATCGCCTATTGGCTACCCCTGCGTATGCCATTAAGTGCAATCAAGCTATTCATCGAGCGAGACGAATGGGGAATCTCGAAGGCACAGTCATTCTGATGGCAGGCCCGTAAGAAAATATAAATACCGTTTTGGAAAGTAATTGAGGAAAAGCTTCCACCTGCTGGTTTGCTGACAAGTGCAGTTTTATGTATAATTAAAAACTAGTTTTCGACTGGTTGGGATGCCGTTTCCTCGTGACATGATGGAACAGTTAATCAGGGCGGTCGGAGGCGCTCTCTCCTTCCACGCACACAAACCCCTTCCCTCCCCCCCCCCCCCCCTCACTCCCGGAAAGCACTTTGATTTATTATTTTCACTCTATGTTCACGTTTTTCGCACTTTGATGTTATGTTGTCTGTTTGGAGTGTGTGGATCCATTCACGTCTTATTATTAAATTATTCATGTCTCGTTGAGAGCGTGTTTTGGGAAAATTTTCGACTGAAAAAGTGAAAGAGAAGTGCTACTTTTTACTTGTCAGGCCGCATCGTGAATACGCGGCGAGCATATGGGATCCGGCGGAGGAAGGTGTCAGCCGTGAACTTCATTAAATAAGGAGGAAAGCTTCGCGATTCTTCGAAAGCAGCTGCGAGCGAACACAGCTTTTTCGTGAATTAGACTACAGTAGCCGCTAGAGACTCGGAGGCTATGTACTAGGCTTATATTGTTTGAGCTGTTAAGAACATTCATCTTTCAGAGTAACTTGGGGAACGTCTTAGAACCTCAATACGTTTCTATATCCACTGGCATCGATCTTGTGGGGGACACTTCCCCCCCCCCCCCCCGCAATATTTGATATTTAGGATATGCCTCAAAGAGAATTAATTTAATGTCGTTATTGTGAATTAGCGTTAAAGGGGTAAAAAAAAAGCTTTAAAATCACAATTTCCATGATTTTTTTTATTTCTGGGGGCTACCGGACCTTTTCGGGGGGCTACCCCCTTCTACTGGAAGGTTTTCCACACCACCCCCTAAGCTTCCCGGAACACCGTCCACCACGAAGTTTGACTACAATCGACGCCAATATCTAGATCCGACAGAAACGATAAAAATAAGAGAGAAATTTTGCCGAAAGGATAGGCGTAGGAACTCGTTTTTCCCCTGAACATTAAATTCTTTCGAATTACCGTGCCGAAGACGAGTCTATTTAAGTGACGTTGCTATCCAAGTTGTCATGTTTTGACCACACAACCTGTATTTTCACTTATAATCATTTAAGCAATCGCCATAAATTGAGGTTAAAATAAATAGACAATAAGCAATTAAATGTCATTATTGTCGGCACAGTACTTAAAAATCATTTTATTCAATAAATTTGACACCACGGTTCAACCAAGAGTGATCGTTGCGGCCAAGAAGCTTCACCCTCAGTGAAGTTAAACATGTTTTATAGTTAACTTAAGGCATATATCATGAGACTTTAATGGCTGTATCTTCAGTAGTTTGGGCTGTGCGTTGATGAATGTATGAAATAAGTCACTCAGGACGCCTTGCCTTCTGTGTGAGAAGATTAATCATTCCGCAGTCTGCGTCTGATTAATCATACCTACGTATAAATCTGGTCACAAATTGTGCGACATATAAATCCTGAAGACGATGTCTTGGGCATGGAAGCAGCATCCTGTCCAACAGGGGCATCCTTTCAGTTGTTGACCCACTGGCGACCCCGAGAGATTTTCACCCAGCCACGTGCTATTTGGATCGCATAGCATCTGGTGTGAGAAGTGGAAGAAGGTTCTCGAACCGCCGCGGCGGACCAGGTTCGTCGTCTCATTACTATGCGCCCCCCGTGCTGCCGTTCTCTCCTTATTTCCTGGCTGGTCATGTTCGTATATATTCATGCCACGAATATTGCCATGGAGGATTCATCAGACGGACACGAAATATGTTATCAACGACCCGCGCCATTAATTGGGTTTACACAAGCCGCCAGTCGCGTCGCTGACAGGCAAAACGATCCGATTTTCAAGGAGAAACAGGCCATAACGAAGGCTGTTTACCGAAATTTGCGTGCGTAATGGTGTGATGCATCTAACCCATAACTTGCAAAATGCTATTCCCCGCAAGTGCACTATTACAAATATTGAGAATGAATAGACCTCCCTCCAATCATCGCCGCTCTGTGGACATTTTTGAAAACCGATTCAAAGTCTCCCAAAGTGCCGAGGGCATAAATCAAGTGTCTACGGGACGGATTGGGGTCTCCTCTCTCTGCCGTGCCTTTGATCCAAACTTTCCGATCATTTTGCGTTCGCCGCGCTATCCGTTGTGATTAGCTTTATTGTGATGAACGTTCTTATTCACTCTATATTGTTTTCATCGTTAAAAAAAAGCTTCATTTAAAGCAGAGCCTAAATAGGTACCTCTTCCTATTTCAATGGCGTTCTTTAAAGAAGTGTACCATCTCGGTAGTCCGACACATATGCAGCCGCGACATTATTGGGAATTATAGAGAAAGGCCATATTACTGGAAATGAATGGGAAACAGGTGCAAGTCGCCAGCATCATTTCTATGGTATTAATTTAAAAATTGCTTGCAGACATATTAGCGGACCATTAATGTAAAATAACTTAGTTTTCTTTTCCCGATGTGGCTTGTGGATCACGTGAGCAAAACGTCATTCAAATCATACAGTAATTGCGCAGACCCGCACGCATGTACCAAATAACAAAAAAATACTACTATGTATTGAAAAATATTTCGTTTGCAACTTGATGGATTGTTTTTGCTGATCAGGCCGTCGTCTTGGTGGTGGTCGTCAGTCGTGGTCACCGCGCATTGCTGGGCGTGTCGGATTACCGACTCGAATTGATTATCCGACTGTAATATTTAATGATGGGTAAACATATTAAGTAATGAGAGCAGGAGAAGCGAATGTGCTTTTAAATGCTTCATTCTGATACTATCTCCATAAAAAAATAATGTGAAGTTTTTTAAAATAATTTTCTATAGTGTATAATAAACGATTGTCTATCAAGGTATTAGGACCCGAAATTCGCTCTTTGGATTCGTGTCTGAGAAATGAATATCGTTATCAGCAATGTTCACAAGTAAACTGGAATAATAGTATACTAGACTTTTTGACATCGTATCCTAATTCTGCATGATCAGGTAATTGAAATGTCGGAAAGAAAGATTTCGAGCGACTGTAAGTGTGAACCATTTGCTTCCATAGTTATCCGAAGTTTCTTAAATCAGCATATTTCCTGCGTAATTAAGTTGAATCCTTCGGTATATGCGATGCAAATTGATATCTTTCTCGTCAAAGAGCATCGGCCACTCTTGAATGAGCTTTGCTTTGCCATTGGACGAGATTTCCTTTCTCGGCGCATAATATTCAATTAGTTTTTTTCCTGATGGTAATTCGAGTTCATCGCTCCAAACCACTTTCTAACCGAAATCGAAATAATAGTCATTTACATCGAGTTTTTTTCATCATTTCCCTTTTGAATAGCTTTCATGCCAACGATGTCGATGTGAATTTCTCTCTTATTTGCTGTCTCTTTATTCTTGACGACTAAACTATCTTGTATTAGTTTAAACGCCTGAGAACCCTCCTCTATATACCTATTCGCACTATCATTACCGTTGATGGATTCAAGGGCTATATTTGTAATACCTTTTGAAAAATATTCTGATTCTCTCCGCTAAACATTCTCTTCATTTCTCTCGACGATTCAAAGTCTACGCGAAGCGTTCAGTGGCGGATATATATGGGGGATGCAGGGGGCGCCCCCCCCCCTAGCGGAGCCGTCCGCATTGCCAAACATTGCAGAACAACAATTGTAACTTTTTTATATCATTGTCTTGTAAATGCGCATTATGAGTTTAAATAAAACTTTCTTAAACTTTGCATTGGACGTAATTAGTTGTCATTGCTACAAAAGTAAAGGTACCTCAAGATATCTTTTGCCCCCCCCCCTTGAGTTTTTTCTGCATCCGCTACTGAGAGCGTTGGTATTATTTTCCGGTCGCGTGAATTTGATTTCCCATCAGAATGCCAATTGACGTATTTTGGACGGGAAGGTGATTGGAATCACTCTTAACTCGGTCATCAGGTTCAGCTCATTCTCCCCAACGCCTCCAACGCGTGGACATTAACCCGATGATTGGTTTCTGCGCTTGCGAGTGTCAATCTTCAAGGCGTTCTTCCTCTTGTATAGGCCGCAATACACGGCGAATGATTTAATTCGCATGATCATTCAGCATGATCATGCACATGATCATTCACCGTGTATGACCGAACAATGCGCGAATGAACCTTCATGCGCATGATCATTCAGTGAAAATTATAACATGTTTTATTTTGCTCGCATGATCCTGTGAATGATCACGTCATCATTCAGCATGATCATTCGCATGATCATTCACCGTGTATAGCGGCCTTTAACTCAAGTCTTTGCTCAATAAAACATATGATCTATGCGTTTAAGAAATAGAATTCAACCTCATCAAACATCTTGGATCCGTTGTTTTATCCATTTATATCAATTCACACCAATGTGTACTCGGTGGTTAAGAGTTTAATTGCTAATATTAAATCAGTTGCTCGTTGATTCTTTGGAGAATTTATTTCGTTAAACTTTAACGAAGGTTTCACGAGTTCCCGACCAGGTAATGGTGATTGTGAGCACCAATGTATATGGCTTGGTCTGCCGGTCTGGTTATGAGGGACTGTCAGACGATGTTGAGTTTCGCGACGGTAAAATTCGTGGCAATGTAACCTGCTCAGAGATATTATCTGCAGTTATAAGATGCTGCCTCCAAGAATTCAGGCATAGAAAGTTGATAGTAATGTGGAATTATGTTCTACGGCACGCGCGTCAGATGAGGGAGTGAAAGCGAAAACGTAGACCTTTGCGTCTCATGTCAGAATTTCAATGTCCTCACTATTTTCTTAACTCACGCTCGAGGATAACTACCTCCCGTCGTTTTCAGATCTTTGCATCAATATATTTGCGTCAAAGAGAAAGTTGGAGTATTTTTTTTTCTCCTCATCCTCTTCTTGTGACAAGTATTTTTTTCTTACAGCGACGGAGAAATTGACGAAATTCCTGCGTTGTTCCCAGAATCGAATGAAAGTAAAGGAGGGCGTTGGAGCAAAGTCGTGGCTCATCAGCTTCGTCTGATGTATTTTCCACTGGCAAGTAACAGGCTGAGGTTTAGAAGCTGTTTCGTAGTGGTCTACTGCTGAGTAATCCAGACGCATAATGGACGCGTCGAACGCGGTACACAGCGCTGCACCGGTGAGTCCGCAGAACTCGCCCAATTAGCCAATTTGTAAATAATTGTTTAAAAACCGCATAATATGTTTCCGTTGTCAGCGTAAGTGATATGTTTGCGTGAAAGAAGAAAACTTGAAATTACCGTGGAATCAATCATTATTGCTGATAGCATAAATCGTCATTTTTCTTTCTTATTATAATTCATATTTTCTTATATTTTATTGCTCAAAGGAACATATTATTCATTTATTTAATTTTTTCATTTCTCTTTGAATTATTTGATTAAAGTTATGAAAAAGAAGAGGCTTTTGGCCGGATAGTCGTTGGAAAGGCTCATAGGCGAGCCATTTTTTAGACAGTTGATTGTATTTTAACATCAGTCGTCTGTATTTACTGTGAGAAAATTTGCCGTCAGCTTGGGCATCTATTTTAAAAACAGAGGTAATTAATGCAGTGTAGTGGAGAACAAGAAGTTGCGTGAGGAGAAACGATTATTTTGTCTTTTACATTGTGCGAAATATCCTCGAAGAAAAAAATCATTCGCCTTGACCGGGATTCAAACCCGGATCCCCCGATTTCCGGTCGACTGCTTTAACCAGTTAAGCTATCGAGGCGTCAATCTTCCTAGGGGAAATCCTGGTGAAGGCGAATAGTACCATGAAGGCGAATGATTTTTTCTCTGTGGATTTTTCGCATAGTTTGTGAATTGCAGGTGACTCCGTAAAGGTATCACCGTGGCTAGCCCCGGTATACTTGAATTTGTCTTTTACATTTTGAAGTGAGGGAAGTTATGGAATGATGCCCTGACCCCAAGTTCTCAGGAAAAACCTTTTATATAGTCTCGGTTTTTGTACATTGATTTTATTATGAATCCCACGTTGTAGCGAAAGTGCTGACTTTATTATTGGTTCGTTCGAATTTATGGTTTTAACTTTTTTTTAAGGTTCAGGGAACACACGTGGCACACACTATTAATGGAGGATTCACTCGGTTTCGAAGCTCATGCACGATTCAGGCCACGAAATCACTGCCGCTGATCTCATTTCGTTGAAAGCCTCTGAAAACCACAGCTTGGACGTTCACGGGAGCTTATTAATTCTCGTTTCACATCCGTGGGCTTCCATTCGGTACGGTTCGGCTTCCATTCATTTTCAGCGGCGTTCGATGCGTTTGAATCGGTTTTTCGGGCATATTTTATAAACAGCGTACATCACCGGACACTTTCGCGACTCTACATAATCGGTTTCCTACGATTTCTAAACGGCCGGCGCGAATTCGTGTCCAGGGCTCACGGTGGAAGCGTGGCGTTCACATGCGCTCGTGTCAGTTTAGTTATCGTCTGAGATGTACCCATTTATATGCATTGGTGGAAAACGAAATTCTACTTGATTCAATTTTGAAAACTTTTCATAGATGTTGAAATTAACAAAATAAAAGTCATTAAAACATTTTCATGTGAGTGGATACGAATTTCAGTATGACATCACCATAAAGTTATTTTTATTTAACACTGGTACACAATTAATACAGGGTCCCACAGTGGCGCAGCGAGGGGGGTTTTTGGGGGATAAATCACCCCCCCAGAGAAATTTTTAAGTTTTATCCATTTTCCGTGATTGGATTGATATTAATTAAAGAATAGTGTAAGGATTAATCAAATATCCCTCAGAAAGCCGTAAAACTCACCATTTTGAACCATTTATCCGTATAATTCCGCAAGTTATTGATCTCGCACCTACCGCTTATCCTGGTGTGTATTCCATACCCCCACACACCCCGGTATCACTTGCACCTAAACCCCCCCCCCCCTCACCCTCCAGCCTTAAATTCCTAGCTGCGCCCCTGTGGTCCCATAGCATAAAGTACGGGAACAACGTTGTCATGTAACTGTGAAATAACAATAAACACGCATATAAAATTGAAAAGTATATGTTATTTTTTCAGCGGAATAAAATATTTAATAATGAACCAGGTATTCTACACAGCCAGTTGTTTTACGTCGTCGAGAAGGACACATCAGTAGAGACAAATCACCGATTTCTGTGCATTTACTGCTATCCGCGGTCAGTTGCTAACCTTTTCATTATTTTGGGATAGGGAAGTTTCTCTCTTTCTTCATTTATCCGGGAAGCACATTTTTAAGAAATGGAGTCCAAAAAAATGTATTTTTATGCATTAATGAATATTTTTTACGGCGGTCTGGTCTTCTGAGGTCTTAATGCAGTGCGTGCGGCCAGAATCCCCCTCCCACCGAAATGGAATGCTTTAGAATGCGAGTCACCCTATTACGTGTGATATTTGTTCGATAATCAATCAATCTGGGAGTGAAATTAGGCGAAAAGATGAGGACTCCCTTCATGAAATCTCGCGTTACTGTCGGCTCTCTCGCCTAATCGGAAGAGCGATTCATTGCAGGCAGTGGCGTAAATATAGGAATATGCTTTGGTGGGGGATTAGATGGTCAGGGGTGGCGAACCCCTCACCCAGGCAAAGGGGTCCGGGAAAATTTTTGAAAAATGACATGCCTGGAAATACATTTTTACATCATTTTGGTACTAAAAATTTACCTTTAAGCAGCTGTAGTTATTATATGTAAAACTAGACAACAGTTTTAAATATTTTTTAAATTTCTCTTAGGCTTTGGGGTGGAGGGGATCTATCCCTTTATCCCCATAGTTACGCCACTGATTACAGGTGATGTATATCAGTTACGAGGACGTATCATTCACTTGAGCGGTAAATTGCCTATTTCATCTCCTTCATATTCCTCTTTTCCTGTTCCATGCATTTCTTTGGCGGTATTCCTTAATTCCATTCTTGCCATGTACTTGTCCCTCGACGAATGCCTTCTTCTGGCCATCATGTATAAAGATTATGGCCAATTGGGTTGTTTTGCCTTCATATCAAGGTTTATACGAGACTTTTCTTCCCTCCTAATCTTCTTACGACTTCCTTAAATCTTACTCGGTCGATTCATTTGATCCTCATCATTCTTCTGGAGCACCACATTTCGAAATCCTCTGTCCTTGATCTCTCCGCCACTGTCACTGTTCATGCCTCATTTCCGTAGAGAAGCGGACTTCAAATGTTAAGTTTTATCAGATAAATTGCTTCCTTACTTCTATGCATAAATTTCCCACTGTGAGTGGATCTTTCTTTTGGTGGAAGTTAGAATTATTACGCTAAAAACTCAAGTAGATACTTAAACATTTAGAGGTGGCTCTGAGCCCTAAACTCATGAACAATTTTTAAAGTATAACCATAGAGTAAGTACATGTATACTTACTGCATTGGTATAACATACAACATAATATCTAAGTCGAAAATGAAAATTGACTGCTCTATTGGTCATAAATTTGCTGTTTTTACCTCTTAGCAACCGTTTTTAAGTAGTTAAACATTTTAGCGTGTCCAGCACGGCCACTCCTAAACGCCTAAACGCCGGGTGCTAGTGAATAATTGAATCCACGCTCACTTGATTTTGGAAGACTGATTTGAATTCCGATGGAAAGATTACACGGCTGGGGAACTTATTGTAAATACATGAAATTCACGCACCCCTGTCTTAATCTGGGTTTTAAGCTCCACTCCCTCTGTTATGCAAACTAGGGTTGAAGCATTCAGAGGAAAAGAGTCAAAAGTCAGGACGCCGCCAGCAAGATAGCTGGAGAAACTGTTGTGAATCTTTGTCAACATGGATGGTGGACGGAAATGCGGAATTCATCCAAAGCCGCAGAATCCTGCGAAGGTACATCGCCCAAGTATTCCTTTCGCAGCCTTAAAGGAAGGATAACGAGATTGCAAGTGGCAGGGGGTGGGAGGCTTGGGACAGTAAGATCTAACTCGAAAGTAGAAGAAAGAAGTGGATTGTACAAATCGCCAAGACAGTATACGACCTTATGCTTGCTAAAACTTATTTTGAAAACTTACAAATATTATCGTAGCACCTCCTTCAGTGGTAAGGTTTTATTGTGGTTACCATACCAACTGCCATTACAGCCCGTGGGTGGGTGGGTGTGCCTCCTTAATCACATGTAACTATATGAATACATGAAGGAAAAAAATAGCTTCAACTCCTCGGGTAGAACTCACCCCAAAATTCAAAACCCAGGGGCGAATGAAAGGGGGGAGGGGGGTGGGGAGAAAGAAAAAATTGAATCTTTGAGAACCTTTGGAATTAATCTTTAAGGTGGCTCTCCAATGAAAGTTTTTTTGTCACCAAACTAACTATCAGTGTTTAAAGGCAATTGCTAGGTATCTAAAAGCCACTCCTCTATGCATATTGGACTTCAGATGCACTGAGGAGTGAGCTCTACCTTTGCCTTTGAATACCAACCCTCGGGTTGCAGCGCTGTATTTAATCAGAGTGGACTGAGTAATACTGTACTAATGATGAATGTCTCTTGTGTGCTTTGCAGCCTACCAATCACCAGTCAAATTTGGACCAGAACGGTGGGCCTGCGAGGCCGCGGTTCGTCGCAGTCACCTCCTTGGAGGATGTGCAGGCTGTCCGCTGCGCTGAGTTCCACCCCAACGGCCGCTTGTACGCTGTCGGATCAAATTCAAAGACGCTCCGGATATGCTCGTACCCAAAACTGACAGATCTCAGGTTGGTGTCCATGTTTTCTTCTTAGCTCGGGGGAGCGTTAATTTTATGCATTATTTGTTCTTTAATTATCACAATCAATATTTTAATTATTAGTTATTCGATATTATGTAGTCAGTTATTAAATAGAAAAATTACAATTGTATTGCATATTGTTACTGTTATTTTGTCTCAGAAACAGCTTATGATAAGAAAATCATCATCCGTTTATTTTCATACTTTTGGAGTTGCATGATTTCATTTAATTATTAGCTAACGATATTCCTTGTAAGAACAAGTTGAGATATTATGGTATTCCTCTTTGGTTCTTCGCCAACTTATAGCCAATTGGCTTCATTTTCTCTGATGGAAATGAAATGTTTCGGAAAATGAAATGCTTCCCTTTTTCAAGGGATGTTTATCTAACCATGTCAGATCACTCAGAAATTTTGTGTGATATCTAGCTGGGTGAGATCAACATGCCTTAAAAATGGGAAGCAAGACATTTTCCAAAATGAAGCAAATAACCTGGTGCAGAGCCCAACTAGAAGTGCTATAGTATATTATTCACCAGGAAAAACTTAAGTGTTAAATTGTGATATCCTTAATTCTTGAATAGGGAGGACCATGTGACACATCAGCCAACAGTCTTGTTCAAACGGACAATGCACCACAAAGGGTCCATCTACTGTCTGGCCTGGACACCCATGGGCGACCTCTTGGCCACTGGCAGCAATGACAAAACAGTCAAGCTCATGAAATTCAATGCTGACACTTCAAATCTTGAAGGTATGTGTTGCTTTAAATGCTCACCCATTCATTGAAGTTGTCTTCTGAGAGCATTTTTAGCTTTATTTTGTTATGAATTATCTCTCATTTCCATAAATTGCGATGAGACCTCACTAATTAGTTAATGAACCTGAGTGTGGGGAGCATGGTAGCCTACCGTCCATTGCAAAATTCTGAGGTCTGAGTTTTATGATCTCAAAGATTGCTCATTCAATTTTGAAGCAAATTACATCAAATTAAAGCAAATTATATTTACATTTACTGAAGACATTTTAAATTCATAAGTCCTAATAACAATTTATTTTCACCCTCACATGGAATCACAGCTCATTTTTCTTATTTCCGCACATTAGCATCGCATATTTAGCTCTGTAGCTACCGAAATGATCGAGTTGAATTTCTTCTCTCTATGCTGTAACTTGTGGCTGCTGCGACAGATGTGGCATTTGGGGTCATTAAGTTAATATTGCATTCATCAGTATTTCAGCTTTCCATAGATATGTAAGACAGCAGTATTTTCTGTTCCATGCACCCTACGATATTAGCCAACTTGTTTTGTTCTTGAGTTCATCGTCAATCCATTGTATTGTGTTGTAATTCTACCTCTGAGCATACAAAGAAACTAATGATAACATTGAAAAAAGTGAGTTTGCTATCAGGAATTGCAAAATTAAAGCAGCTTCAATTTCTGTACTAATTGTTAGTTTTGAAATATAATGAGCAATCTGAGATGTTTCCCTTCAAACTGAGGTGACAGAATTTTGCTACAGATAGTAGCGGGTCAGAGTGCTGGCCGAAGGGTCCTTCATTCAAATCCCAGGGGAAATCCCAAAAGAAAAACAAATACCTATTCAAAATGTGGAGTGACTCAGGAGAAGAAATTTGTGAAATGTGTGAAATTTCCATGCCTAAGGCTTAGTATTGCGTGAGCTCCACCCTCACCTATACATACCAACTTTAGGGTTAAATCACTGGGTGAGTCAGTGGCACAGCGAGGGGTGGGTTTTGGGGGATAAACCTCCCCCCCCCCCACCCCCCCCAAAGCTCAGAGAAAATTTAAAGTTTAATCCGTTTTACTTAATTGGATTGATATTACTAATATAATAGTGTAAGGATGAATAAAATATCCCTCAGAAAGCCGTAAAACTCACCATTTTGAACCATTTATCTTAAATTCCGCAATTTATTTATTTCGCACCTGCCGCTTATCCTTGTGGGTATTCCATACCACACACACCTGGGTATTAGTTGCACCTAAACCCCCCTAGCCTTAATCCCTAGCTGCACCCCTGGGGTGAGTGACTTATGAAATCTCTTAAATGAGAATTACAGATCCGTTTTCACTGATGAATATTCTCTCCTTGCAATTAAATTTCAAGCTTACATCTTGTAAATATTTTTTAAAATTTTCCTGCCAGATTTTTCAACCCTTTCTTCCAGTTGTGCTGTAGTATTTTTGTGTACGTATGTACTTCTCATGAGTGTTGGTTATTCTACTGAATGATAGATGATTTACTTTTTCCCAGAAATTCTCCTTTTACCTAGTTGCTCTGTCAATTTAATTTATAGTTAATAATGCCTTAAGAATTGTTGAAGTTAGCTCTTTTCTGCTCAGCCATTCTTTGTGTTGGCTTAGTGCCAGAAAGTCATAAATATTTTTCACGGATTTTCTCTCAGATTGATTGTTCTTCAGAAATAATATTCATGTGCAAAGTATGCACGTATTGCTCCGCTAATCAGAGTTATTTTCGTTTAAATTTCAGGACAAGAAGTGGAATTGATGATGCACGATGGAACTGTACGAGACCTCTGCTTCCTCGAGGATACCAGCAACAAGTCGTCACTTTTGATTAGTGGAGGTGCTGGAGACTGTAAGATATATGTGACAGACTGTGCGACGGGAACTCCTTTCCAAGCGTTGAGTGGACATTCGGGTATGTTTAGCTTATTTACTGCATTTTCTACCTACTGTCACCATCATAACGTTGTGCTGATGTGCTTTAGACGTTTCTGTCATTGTCATTTCTTCTGCACACTTCTTTCATTGCATGAATGCTATTTTAAATATAATTTAGTTGCCATTTTTTATATATTCTTATATTTATGATTGGTTGAAGCAGAGACTGAATTGACAATCAAGAGACTGATGCAGTAATCAAATAACAAATTTCGCTCAACATTTGCCATTTTTTCTCAACTTTGAAACTCATTTTTATTGATTATTCTAAAATAATCTTGAGGAGACATTAAGTTATAAAAACGTTGAAATGGGTCATCACACCCAAGTTCAATGAGGTGGTGGCCCTCTAGGTCACCACCCTATTGAAAATTTCTTATAAGTCTTACAGAAATTCTTATAAGAATTCTGTAAGACTTATAGGATTCTATAGCAACCTAACAACCAAAACTTGTTTGGTTGCTAGGTTGCTAGGGATTGCTTTTATATGTTAATCATTCACTATGTCTTTGTGATAGCAGTTTAATAAAATAAGTCGTGTGCTTCTAACCATAATAAGGCATTGACCTCATTTGGTAAGTATTAAAAAACTGGCATTCCTAAAATTATGTTACCTTAAACAGATAGTTTCGTTGAATTTTAAACTTTTCATCATTAATTTAGATAGACATGTATATTTTTCAGATTGTGGCATATCTAACATAAGAGGAAGTTTTAATGAAAACAGTGTTTTAATGGACAAAGTGAGTGATTTAGTCGTCTCTGAAGAGAATGAGAATGAATTTGAATGAGTATGCCAACATCTGCACAGTTATAATTTTATGGAAAATACATCAACTATTATTCTCAATCAGTGTTTCTGTGATTCCTATTAATTTCCCTAAATCTTGCAATTATTGTTAGCCATATTCTACATATCCTTTTCTCCAAAATGGCATCAAATTCCATTTTGCTTTGTTTATTTCTTTCATTATCTATCCAAATCTGCATGTACCCTATTGGAAAATTCTTATAAGAAAATTTCTTATCAGAAATTGGACATATTTCTTACACAATTTTTCTTTAAGAAAATTTCTTATCAGAAAGTGGGCATATTTCTTATAAGAAAATTTCTTATAAGTATTTTTCTTAAAAGAAAATTTCTTATAACTATCAGTTACAAAATGTTGTTTATAAGAAATTTTCTGATGGAAATATTTATTATAAATATATTATCAACATGCTTAAAACACTTGCGCAAACTTCTATAAAAAGCTACATAAGTTTTACACCCCTACTGAGAGTACAAAGTTAGCATTATACCTAATTCAATCTAAATGTAGACGCCTATACATATCTGGTATACAGCAAACCTAACTATTTCCCATGAACCAAATATAGATGTCTATGATTAGTGTAAATCAAGCATGGACACTCAAGCTCTGTAAAATTCACCTGACTGGCCAGACAAGGCGAGATACCATAGAGGTCTTTCAGGGCATGGGTTCTGTGTAGGGTTAACGTCCCCACATGCTAAAAGAAACTAAAATCAATGAAACCGACAAAAGCCTAGAATGATAGACTGATAATTGAATACGACTTTGGCAATCACTACGCATTGAAAGATACAGGAATTGCAATATGGAATACGATTTAACCTGGAAAATTGAAGAAGCAAATGAAATAAAATTCAAGCTCGACTGGAGATAGGTACTTCAAGAAATTATATGGGAAAGAAGAGTAAAATTTGATAAATAAAATGCATATGAGCAATGTTTATTTAAGATACCAGAGAGAATGAGACCTCTACATGCAGATTTGGATAGATAATGAAAGAAATAAGCAAAGCAAAATGGAATTTGATGCCATTTTGGAGAAAAGGATACGTAGAATATGGCTAACAATAAGTGCAAGATTTAGGGAAATTAATAGGAATCACAGAAACACTGATTGAGAATAATAGTTGATGTATTTTCCATAAAATAATAACTGTGCAGATGTTGGCATACTCATACAAATTCATTCTCATTCTCTTCAGAGACGACTAAATCACTCTCTTTGTCCATTAAAACACGGTTTTCATTAAAACTTCCTCTTATGTTAGATATACCACAATCTGAAAAATATACATTTCTATCTAAATTAATGATGAAAAGTTTTAAATTCAACGAAACTATCTGTTTAAGGTAACATAATACTAGGAATGCCAGTTTTTTAATACTTACCGAATGAGGTCAATGCCTTATTTTGGTTAGAAGCACACGACTTATTTTATTAAACTGCTATCACAAAGACATAGTGAATGATTAACATATAAAAGCAATCCCTAGCAACCTAACAACCATACAAGTTTTGGTTGTTAGGTTGCTAGGGAACCATGTGAACAGTATCCTGCAACGTATGCAATCGTAGTATACATCGTGGTTATTCATGGCCCATATCGAACTTCCATCGGTCAAGTAATCTGTAGACTCGAAAGAGACAGATCTTATAAGTCTACAATTTTTCATGTGCCCTCAGCTATACCTAACAAGTAGCATTAAAGAAGCCTCCGCTTCTTGGAACCATTTATGTCAAATACCATGCTGAAAAAAACCAGGAAATTAGCAGAACATTACTTAAAAAAGAGTTATACATAATTTCCAAAAATTATCATATGTAGAATTCCTTAAATAATTATCAATTGCCAACATAAGTTATGGTGACACGCCTGCTGGATGAAAACATAAAAGGTATGCGACCCGCGCAGCATTATTGTAGAATTCTATAAGAAATACAGATTTCTTATAAGAATTTTTGTAAGACTTATAGAATCCTATAAGAATTTCTATAAGACTTATAGACTCCTATAAGAAATATGTAAGACTTATAGAATCCTATAAGAATTTCTATAAGACTTATAGAATCCTATAAGAAATATGTAAGACTTATAGAATCCTATAAGAATTCTGTAAGACTTATAGAATCCTACAAGTCTTACAGAATTCTTATAAGAATTTCTGTAAGACTTATAAGAAATTTTCAATAGGGTACCCCTTAGTCTGCTAGTGTCTGATTACAACGGCTATGGCTATTCAGGTACCTGGATAGTGTAGTGATCTGTGAAGCCAAAGGCCTGTGCTTTGATTTCCGTTCGAGGTTATTTTTTTCCCATGATACTTTATGTGGAAGTACTCTATGCAATTATCTGTGAGTTTGGTCTTTGGTTTGTGTCACTAATGTTAATCTCTTGTTATCCATCTTTCTGTAAACTAATGTAAACTTTTTTCAGGTAATGGTGTTTTTCATTAATTTCATTCATTTATTTTATGTTAGCTTTTGATGAAAATTCATTTACTTTTTCAGGTCCTGTTTTAACTTTGTACAATTGGGGAGGTGCCATGTTTGTGAGTGGTTCGAATGACAAGAGCGTGCGCTTCTGGGACCTGAGGACGAGGGGTTGTGTCAACGTCATCACTCCCACTACATCATCAGGGTCGAGGGTAAGCAATCTCAGCGTCTCATCCCAAAAGTGAGCCTCCCATCTACTGCAGATGCAGACATTATGTGCACTCATGTTTGGTTGAGAAATTAACTAAATTAGGAAAAGAAATACATACTAATTATGAGTCTATAGTAATTTACTTGTTCAAAGATCTTAGGGCCACTTCTCGGCAATTAAGCCTGACCCTCCCACACATCCGTTGCAAAGTGGTTATATTGTCTATAGTTATTATAATGATATATTTTGTTGCGTACTTCAATTTTCACTTTTTGAAATGAATTCTCCGTTTTCTTCCATTCGTGAGCAATTTTTATACAAAATTTTAGCATTAAAAATAATGGACTTCCAGACTTTTAGCCTTATTACCTTGCATTTACTAATTTTGTTGTTAATAACACTAGAAACCTGTTTGAAATTCCACAGTGTTTGTAAAAATGCTAGTTATTCTTTTAGAAGAGTAAATTATTGAAAATCAAGTACAATGTTTGGTTGAAAAATACACTGGTAATGCCATGAGTTGACCATGGATTCATGCTATGATTGGGTTAGAGGGTGTAGTCCAGTGGCTGGGGTAAGGGACGGACACCCCGTTGAGCTGGGTCCCTAATCTACGGGACGAAAATACCACGGTAATTCCACCCCATAAAAGAGCTCCATATAGAGAGGTTTAAAATATGATCATGCTACTCATAGCACGGAAAACGTTTTCCCATTGTAGGCGCCGTCAGGAAAGGGTTAACCATATATCTGTGCTTTTTATATATCATGCAAGTTTCAGCTTAATTGCATATCTTTTACAGAAAAAGAGCTGTTATCACTGTTGTTAACTGAGAGTGTAAAAGTACTGGTGTGAGGTGCAGTATATTTTTTTAGGAATTCTTCTTGTGTTTTCAACCAGGTTAACTCAGTTGTAAAGGCCGACGTTTCGGAAGATGACTTGTCTCTTATTTTCAAGGCATGTTACTCAATGAAAGTCCAATTTCACACTGAACAACTTGACCGTTTAGCGAGCTCAACAATAAGGCTCAGGTGTCGTCCGATAGGCTGAAGGTCTTTTTTTTTTTTTTTTACAGCATTGTTCTTGGTTGTGTAGTAATACACAAGTGATATTGTTATGTGCGATAATAGTTCTCTGCAAAGTTAGAAAGTGCTTTCTACGTATCTTCTGATATTTATACTGGCTGTGTGAGTGTTTTTGATCGGCAATCCTCCTCGCTTGATGGTAAATGCTGAGTTATCCTGTCTCCTCACTCCCAGTTGCCTGTGGATGCGTAGACTGGAAAATGTTGCTATAATTCACCCTAAATTGACCGTTTGTCTAAGAGGATATCCAGCAGATAAAACTCTTTTCTGTCTGTATAATTATCAGTTGATACAAATTACATGCACCTGTTGTTTTAGACATTTCCAGATCAGTAAAACTAATGAGCTTGAGGATTACAACTCTAACATGGCTAATGATATACTATGCCCCAATTTTGTTATGCTTATACATATTTTTCAAAATTGATGACAGCTATATTTATTCAGAAGATATGCCACCGAAGCTTACAAAAGTTGTAGTAAATATGTGAATCTAACAAATGCTAAAATTTATTTACAATAAATTGACTTAATTTTTAGATATGGGTTACTTAATCACTGGCCCCTCCGCACTTTGAGAGTTCATGAGCTTCTGAATGTATTCTAAAGCTGACACTTTTCCTTCTTTTTGGTTTCTAGGGTTCCTCAGTAGCCTCTGCCTGCGTAGATCCCTCTGGTCGTCTTCTGGTTACAGGACATGAAGATTCTTCATGCGCTCTCTACGACATAAGGGGTGGGAGATCTGTTCAGTGCTTCAGGCCCCATTCATCTGATGTCAGATCTATAAGGTTTTCTCCATCAGCATACTATTTGCTTACTGGAGGATATGACAACAAGCTTGTTCTCACTGACCTACAAGGTAAGCCATGTGCGAAATGTTTTAGTTCTATTACATTCTCTGCTGGATTTTGTGTTACTAACAATTTAAGGTTGATTTACGGAAAAACTTATACATACATATTTAGGTAGTAGTGGAAAATTAGCTTCATGGCTCTAATGGTTTATAAAAGAAATGGAATGTTTCATGCCAGAGTTTCAGGAAAACAGAAAATTCGTTTGTAAAGTCTTTCCCCACTTCCATTCTATAATGCTTCCTGCCTTACTTCAATTGTGTCACTACTAAGCATAGCATAGATTCTGTAACACAGGCAGTCCTCAGATTTCCCACATGTGATGGAGCAAATGAAGGCTGTTATCTGCCTGCGTAACTATGTACCTAGGGCACTTGTTGTTCACATGTCACTCATCAGTTATGTTGAGACTATGTGGTGAATAAAGCCCTGCCTGATTTGGAAGTCATTGGTCATTTTAAAAGCGATAAAACTGCAACCATAACATGGTGTCAGAAATGCTGACTGATTAAGCTAAGTGGCAATACAGGGTGCACTCCTGAAAATATTCCAGAGGCAGCTCCTACCCTAATCTGTGCAATATCTTGTGTTGCCCTCTGTTTTCTCACAGCAGTTTCAGATAAGGGGCACCTATTTCCTTATGTATTCATTCGTGGGTTAAATTTTTGTGTTCCACATCACATATGCTAGCGGTGAATTTTAGGTGCAGCCTGACGAGTACTAAGTAGTACCTCTCCTTTGAGTTTTCATGGGAGTTCCTTCCCTCACTTGCTTCACAAATCCTAGATTTTGAATAAATCCTGTTTAGTGAAGAAATGTTTATGCATCTGATAGTGCTTTATTGTTCTTTAAGAATTGTATAGTATGTATTATTTTACCAAAATTCAAAATTATTTAATCAACATTTTCGCTGAAAAACCAGGTCCTAGGGGCTGTACTGCACCTTTAGACAGAGCAGACTGGGGGCATAGCTAATGTTTCATTTTATTTATTTCCTGTTTATTCACATTATGCGTCAAATGCATGAGAAGTATTAAGATATGTTCCTACTGGTTGCATTTTCATGAGAAGAATGATAAATTGACATGGAAGTGGAATACTGCAATTGAAAGTAGTTATGATGAAATCCTGGGAAGACTTTGTGCTGGTACATAATTTGCTGGGCAGAAATTACATATGTACTTCATATTTTGGTTATGATGATAATTGTGGTTCCCAGTGAGAAATGGGTGGTGGAAACCACGTGGAACCCATGTGGAATCCACGTTGAGTGGTGGATATTGAGTGGTTGGACCCACGTGGAATCCACGTTGATTTCAAGTGGATTTGTGGTGATTGTCATAAAATGTTAAACAGAATTTCTAATTTGTGGAACTTAACTCTCTGGTGACATTGCGTCATTTATCATCCTGAAACCACGCTAGTTATGTGAAAATGTATCGCACATTCTATTTTTATATAATTCGTGGAAAGGTAGCCATGAGAGCACATGAAAATTCGTAGACACATATATAGAAGGTTTAGATATAGAGTGGTTGAGGTTTTAATGGTTTTAGGACAGCACCAACTGCTGTTTTAATTTTTCCACCAAATTTCCACGTGGGTTCCACGTTGATTCCACGACCAAAAACACGTGGTATCCACGTTAATTCTCCACGTGGGTTCCACGTGGATTCCACCACCCATTTCTCACTGGGTTCAAACTCCCAAAGACTCCATGTTAGCAAAAGTTACTTTTGTAGCTCAACCCTTTTGTATGACACAGACTATGAAAATTATTAGCAGGTTTTATAGTGCATGAATTTTAAATAATTCTCGTTGAGCTGTCTTTCATACTGATGACATGTCCATAAGCAAAAAAAAGCAGTTAATTTCAGTTTAAAGACTGTAGATATGAATTATTTCTGAAAAGTATGAAAAGAAACATAGTGTTATTTTCCGTAGATTCAGTATAATACGGAATGGAGATGGAAAAGCTGTCAGTTATGAAATATGCATACGTGGTATATCATGTAATTTAATATTATTTGGTAAAATGCACTACTTTGTTTCATTGTATGTATTGTATTTTTGTATTTAATGAATTATTAATGTACATATGTATTATATGTAGTACCATGCATGTGAAAATTTGCCTTTGATGAACATGTGCATTACGTGTTTCTTTGGTGTCCTCAGGTGACCTGACTCTCCCTCTGCCCAGTGTGGTTGTGGCACAGCATCAAGACAAAGTCATATCAGGAAGGTGGCATCCCACTGAGTTCTCCTTCTTGAGTTCGAGTGCAGACAAGATGGCAACACTGTGGGCCCTGCCCCCACTATAACGTGATGGCTGTTCTCTGCATTATCAAAGACATGTACAGACAAAAGTAAATATGGGCACACAACATGCATAATCCTGATTAAGTGGTAAATGACTGAATGGCTTTTCAGTTCTCTGCCTTGAATGTTTACGAAGTGAAGACATTTTTGTATGCTAAATTTGTGAGTTGTACAATTTTGATTGAGGAGTAGATTGAAACTTTTCAATACAGGTTTTTGTTGCTATCTGCTGTAAAGCCAATGATAAATTCTTATTTTTTCTTCGCTTGTGTTTTTGAGTGATAACGATGCTGAAGTGAAGTTTTTATACCCCTGACTTGTACTTCAAAAATTGTAGGTTTATAATTGACAAACAAAGCAATCATTAGATTATTAATTACATAATAATATTCTTATGTTGAGTAGCATTTTAAGCGATCTGACCATGTGCTCTGCAATCGCAAAAGAAATTTTTTAATATAATGTATTGGAGTAGATCACATATCACGTTGACCATTGAATCAGTTGGTTACCGGTGCCACATTCTACATGACACGCAAGGACGTTTGGAAAATTATTTGATCTGATAATAGCAATTAACGCTGGAAACGAGACTGATAACTTTAAATGCTACTCACTTTTCAGAATAAAATCTCAATTGGCTTCTTCGAGTGGTGGTATGAAGAGGGTTGAAAGAACCAATAATGAATATATATAATTATTTTTAACATATTCGGCAACCTACTCTCATGTTTATTTTTTCATTGTCAACTTTGGCGAAATTTTCGTTTTTCAAAATTGAGTGTTCATGTTCAATGAGAATTTATTTTTGCTCTGAATATGTATCAGTATTGAATCAAGGAAACGTGAAAAAGAATACTCATTTCCATTGGGAGAATCGCAAGAATTGCTTTAATGTCAGTCATAGAATGGAAGCTCTCTCCTAATGGAAGAATTACATGATGGATGAATGAATATGTATGAATAAATGTTAACTAAATTAAAGAGATGATGTTATTCTTTTATTGATTTCTTTAATGTAAAGTTGTAATTTATGATAAAAATTATAAAAAATGAAAGTTTGTTACGTATTCGTGGTGCCTTTTAGCCTGCTGAATTGAACAGTGCCTCATGAACATTTCTTGATTTTACCAAAACAAGTTTTTTTTCTTTAATTAGGGAATTATCATCATTTCAAAATGGTCAATAATGAAAAAGGACAGTCAAAGCAATATTTTTGTCATCATGACTTTTGTAAATTCAGACCTCAGAACTTGGTAATGCATCATAATTTGTTGTACATAGAAGTCATTACTCTAATGTGTATAGATATCTTAGGTTAAATAGAGAAAATTTATCTCATGTTGCGATTTGATGCATAGTATGTTCTTCCCCGTGAGCTCCTTGTAACTATTTCATATTATGCTGGTACACATAATAAGGATGCACTTAGTAATTATTTGTATGACATTTCAAGGTTTTCATTTTTCACTGAAAATATATTCTTAAAAATTGATTAATTTATACCATATATGTAATCCATATGTAAAATTGCTAATTTACAAATAAAATATAAATATTTGTTTCCCATTGTTTGCTCATTTTATGTTCTTTTAACTTTGGATTTTTTTAAAAAAACTTTTTAGCCATAGGAAGTAAATGTACGCATGCACATGCTTTACTACTGTGGCAAAAAACACACGCACATTCAACCTCTCTTCTTGTGCGTATGTATTACATTTCATTCCTGCTATGTGAACGGTAGTGAAATTCGCATTAATTGTCTTAGGAATAAATTCCCCTTCATCATTGAATTTCCAGGCTACTCTGCAGGCCACTATGCTATCCAGGTTCTTTGATTCACATGGAACTTCTGATACTGAAATTCATGGTTTTAGATGTCAGAAAAACCCTTTTTAAGTCTATCAAGGATGGCAACACTAGAGAATGTAAGACCTTCCTAAGTTTAGTCGCAATAATATAAGAATTTTTGTGAACGTCTGAGTAAAACCAGTAAAACCTTTATCATGCCTATAAAAAAATCCCTGGAATTCTTTGTGAGGCTCACACTAACAACCCGCATGTTGATATGAAATGTGCTACTGCCAGTGCAAAATTTTCATTTTATCTGGAAAATTCAAGAGTACACATTAAGTTTCAAAATGCAAAATGCTTGGATATTTATCTAGGAACTGTCAGTGCAGTGATACTGCACTATGCTTTTAATTTTGCAATCCTTGAGTTGCCATGGCCTGTGGAATCGGAGAAGCTGAGAGTGTGAGGTGGGGAATTATGGTTGAATACCATGGGTACTGCTTGCAATGTGCTTGTCGGAACTCTTTATCTGTAACCAGGAACTTCTGCACACCTCCCTGATTATCCAAGTGACCAATAATGGCAGAGTGTTTTATCAGCCCATCTCCAATTAAGGTAGGCGTATCATGTAAATGGTGAAGCAAAGGAAAATATATTTCTGTGGTCATCATCAAATGACACTTTGCATGGAAACGGATACGTAGGGGTAGAAGGAGTAAGTCATGATCTACAATAGAAAAAAATATGATTGCAGTATGGAATGTAAAGGTATTGCTGAGGGTGGGTAATTTGAAGGCACAGAAGAAGTGAGGTTAACCTTAACAATTGGCATGTGATAGGGTATGAGCAGTGGCGCCGACTCCATGGGGCTTGAGGGGGCCCGAGCCCTCTCAAAAATTCGTTATGGCTGCGTAAATAAATGTGAAAGGCTTGTCCATTTTCCTCGGAGTGTCCAGATGTCGAGATTCGTGCTATCATGGTTCTAATTTTGATCATATGAATCTTCTAAAATGCTTAAAAAACTTAAAAATCACTACTTATAAAATTTCCCAGGATTAGATCCCAGGTTTGGGCCCCCCCAATATTTTTTGTAAGTCGGCACCTCTGGGTGTGAGAGAGGATCCAACTAAACAAGGCCAGATGGAAATATTGCATGACTATAGATTGATTGTACAGGATAGCTTAATTTACATGTAGAAGAGGATCATGGGTGTATCCCGCAGGGGGGGGGCAGCTGCCCCCCCACACCTCCCTGTAGAAGCAAAAATCAAATAGGTCTTTAAGGGAAATTGCGACTGGATTGAAACGAGAGTTTTGAGCAAATTAAACCCACTAAAAATGATAACAGTGTAAGAGACACAACTAAAAGAATTTTTTTCAAGCAAGACATAATTTTTAAAACCAAAGCACGTAACAATTTTCTTAAAATGTTGGTTCCATTCACTTTACCTACGTTAAAATGTTACAACTTGAAGGACTATGGCTTGTCCCCCCTCCCCTGCAGTTTTGATCCTGAGTACACCATTGAAGGGGATATGGGTGTATGGTGGAAATAGTATTCAAGTGTGGATCTAGAAAAAGGTAGCAGAGATGGAGATTATTCCAGCCATGGAAATAGGGGCACACCCTTCTTATTTTATGGTGACCTGGTTGTAAATCTTGGCAAGCAATTACTTAAAAGTAAGGTACCTATATAAAATCAACGAAATTTTTCCAACACCCTCTTTTGCTGTTTCTCTCCAAGTTAACTCAAACTCCTTTGCATTTATTCACCACCGTGTCCACCGGTGGTGTCACTGTGCCGGAACGCTTTCCCGGCAACGGTTAACAAAACACATAGTCAAATAACACTTTTATCAATTTTGGTGCCTCAAAATTTCTAATGTATACATTCATAACCAAAATTTATAAAATTGTAATCGACCGTAGATAATAACATAAAACACACACAATTCTAAAAAAAAGTTAAGGAAAGTGCATTTCGACACTGCTAATGATGCCAAGACGTCATTGCTCTCCACCCACCCTAAAAGCATCCATATATCCATCCGTATATTGCCCACCCTCACCAATCTCTGCAGCCTGTGCCTCATCAGAGAACATATCACCATTCTACTAATGCATCTTTCTCCAGTCTGAATCAACGCACTTGCATGCTAGGTGAGTAAATAGAAGACCAAACCGATTGCATTTTTTCTCTGTATTAATTTCCAGATTTAACCAACGCAGTAGACTATTTCCGCGCTTTTCGCCTAATACTAGCAATATTAGTTTGTATTCATATCCATATGCTTCGATTGCGTTGAATTTTTTACGACCTCGTCTTCATTCACAGTTGTGTCGCGTCATTGTGAAATACTAGTACAAATGCAGTGAAAAATGACACGCGATGCTTCTTCAGCCTCAGATATTTGATTTAAACCTTAGGAAAAAAATGATATTTTTGCTACTCCCGTACGCGACTTCAAACTTCGCTCATTAAACAAAGCACACTCAATTGCGAGATGCGCAGGCGCAGACGTTAACGATATGACCGGTACCTTGAGCAGTGAACGGTTCATCTCGAGACCGATTTATTTTGAATAAAAGACGATTATCGCGAATTTTTCAAGAATGAAAATTAATAAATGTAATATTATAAATGATTTAACCTAAATCATTAATAGCTGAAGTGATGACACTTTCATACGCCTTAACTTCTTTAACTGTTTCAGCTTATATTGAGTCGTTCATTTACATCCTACACGCTTGGGTGCTTGGGTCATTTGGTGAAGAAGCGCCAAATCCGCCAAAGCTATGGCCAGTGCCGCGAAAACATGAGGCTGCTCGTTACGCCAGTTTCGAGTGACTTCTAATTAATATTTGTTTACTATAGGCAATGCCAATGTATTAGAATGTACATCGTATCCGTTACTTTGGAGGGATTCAAATCCTACGGGCAGAGAACTGAGATAAATGGCTTCGATCCTCTATTCAATGCCATTACCGGGCTGAACGGTACAGGGAAATCGAATATTTTGGACGGAATATGTTTTGCACTTGGTATCACGAATTTAAGCCACGTAAGTATTACTGTAATTTTAAAGTATTAGCGTTCATTATACGTACGTTGTAATAAGAGTGTACGTGTCGGCGATAGAGTATAATGTTATTATGGACCTATTTGGTCATGACGTAAACATTAGTTGATCTGTTGTTCATCGAGTTTGGTTGCGTTTTCCTTGTGTTTGAATATAATGACTTTGTTTATGTTAATAGTTGAGAGCTGGGCTATTGCAAGATTTGGTATACAAAGGAGGGCAAGCGGGCGTCACAAAAGCCAGTGTAACGTTGAAGTTCAACAACCAAGACAAGTCTCAAGCACCGTGCGGATACGCGCAATATGACGAAATTACGATCACTCGACAGGTTGGATTTGTCTTTGGATATCTGCCCTTGATGACAGTTGGAATATTTCTTTGTTTTGCTAAATTACATTCATGGCCTTCATTGTTTCTCACAGGTGGTCCTCGAGGGACGTAATAAGTATATGATTAACGGAATAACTGTTACTTATCAAAGAGTACAAGATCTCTTTCGTTCCGTCCAGTTGAATGTAAACAACCCACATTTTCTTATAATGCAAGGACGTATCACCAAAGTTCTTAATATGAAACCCGAAGAGGTAAGTGAACTTCGTTTGATGCGGTGTTTTCAAGGCAGACGTTGGTCGACGATGTTGGCAGGCGATGTGTATATAATTTAATGTCAATTTCAGATTTTGTCCATGATAGAAGAAGCCACGGGGACCATGATGTATAAAACTAAGAGAGAGCATGCTCAAAGGACAATTCAGAAGAAAGAAGCCAAGCTTCAGGAAATCAAAACGGTTTGTATTGCTGTTTTAAAATTTATTTTGGTTAATATGATGGGAACGTAGCATTAGTTCGAGCTCGACAGGTAATTGGTCTTACAGTCTTGAAACTGTTGAATGGTGTAAGATGAATTTGAATGATATTTTAATTTCTTTCCAGCTCATCGAGGAAGAAATATGTCCAAAGCTGGAGAAACTGAAGGAGGAGCGGGGTCATTATTTGGAATTTCAGAAAGTTCAAAGAGAACTTGAGCATCTCACCCGATTGTACATTGCTTGGAAGTTTGTTTCACTAGAGGTAATATCTGTGATACAGATATGATGATATTATTGGAGTTAATTTTCTCTGTAAGGGCTGGTTAATGGGATGAGATATTCTTGCATTTGGTGTTTATGAAAGAAAGATCTTGTATCTGTAAGGTTTTTGTTTGAAATTCCTCATGGGAGGAAATTTAATTTGTGATTGGCTTCTGGCTGACCATACAAAAGGGTCATTCATCTGTGGGTATTTCAGGAATCATCTTCAAATGCTGAAAAGGACTTGGTAAAGGCTGGTGAAGATATGGAAAACATGAAGAATAATATCAATTCAGGCGAAGAAGAGTGCAAAATGATCGATGAGCAAATTAAACTTTTGCAAGCAAAAGCAGATGAGGTATGTGCTGTTAAGGAAATGACCCTTGAAAGAAATGAATGGTATTGGCCTTCGCTTCAGGTGAGTGTCTCCATTGCATATTTTACCAGTGGAGAAAGAATGCAATTCATCAGAAGAGTGGCCATTTTATCCACAACCATGGTTTCACTGTATAATGGCATTTGCTGTTTCTAGTTGTTTTATTTTCTTAAATTCCCTCACAAATAAGTTTTGCTGCAGTGTGAAACTAGGATTATTAGAATCTTTATTTACTCATTGATTTAATGTGGATTGTAGGATTTTACAACGGTGTACATTTAATGTTCAACCAACTGAAGGTTGGTGTTAAATTTAAGTTTGTTGAATATTCAGGACAGAATTATTATTGGATCACTCATTATAGCATTTGGAATTTTAAGGAAGAAATTAGACTTATTGTTGCTTGAAAAATGAGAAGTAACTTACAAGATTGGACCTACCAATGTTATAAGTTGTTTAAGAATTCTAATATCAAACCTTATTTGGTTGCAGTGCTTGTAGTATGAAAAATTTTAATGTAAAATGTAACTTAAGAGAGAAACAGGCAAAATATTTCAGGCAGAATTATGCTTTGAGTGATGAGTCAAGATGTTACATTGTTTAAATTAGTATATGTATCTATCTATATTTATATTTATTCTTGGACGAACACTTCATGAATTGGGAATCAATAATAGCCATAATTGCACCAGAAATATATTGTTATTTCGTTACCATTTTTTAAGCATGAGAATATTTATGAAAGAAGAGGCCAGTGGCCACGGTTTTTTTCCAGTCCATTTTATCCTTATTAGGGCTGTTATGTTTAAGGGAATTCAGGGAATATGTAGTTGGAGGTTTGAAATTAGTCAGGGAAATGGGGTAAAAGTTAAGAATTTCATGCATCTGGGAAAATGTGATGTGTCGTGCAAATCAAAAGCCCTTAGACCGTCAGTTGCCTCAGGGCCTTCATTTCATAGTGACTCCTATTTGACCAAAATTTAATTCTCTAGTTATTGCTCTTCCATTTGATCAGTGTAAAGAAATATGTATGCTGTTACTGGAATATAAATGTATTCATAGTAGAAGTGGTGTTTTTGTTGACTCTTGCTCTTCTTAAGTTGTGTGTAATGGTCAAAAGGATAGTGTGAAGAAGTCGGAGGAAATGAAATTTTTTTATGGAAATGAATTTGAGATTCTTGAAACAACTCTCCTAATATGTGCCCCAATAGGGTTGAAGAAGTACTCTAGGTTCTATACCTTCTGTAGCCGTGCCATCGTGCAATAATGTAAAAGTTGGCCATTAGAATTTTATTGGGCGAAGCGTTCTTGGACTCATTATTGTGCATGCATTTCTTTTATCAATAGGAAAGAGGTGGTGGATTGAAAGACTTGGAAACGTTGTTGAAGGCCACTGAGAAAAACGAGGCTAAGAAGCAAGCCAGCTTGCGTTCATTGAGAGATACTGCTCAGACAGAGAAGCAAAGACGGAAGCAGCTTTTGGCCAGTGTCAAAGAGGTGAGATCACATTTGTAGGAATGGACAGATGTCATTTTGTCACTATTTTTCAAGCAATATGAGCAGTCTGTTTTGCTGAGTGTTCAATTGGTTTTTTAGGTTATCATGATGTAATGGCATGTTGACTGTGTGTTCGTAATACTTGTGAACAAATGCAGTGGAAGTACATAATCATAGGCATCTCTGAGATCATGATAGAAGAGCTTTACAGTCTGCTCTTGATAGTCATTGCTAATGAATGTAAGACCAAACCTAATCAAAAAACACTGATAGTCAAGAATATACCTGCTACACTCCTGAGATAACTTTACTTTGAAAAAATTTTTTGCATGATTTTCTGCAAAATTTCTACTACCAATCATTATGAGTAAGCTATGTTATCGGATTCTTTGCGGATATGTAATAATGTTTCTGTAGTATTGCTGCATGTGTAGCAACTAAGAAATTTCATTGATTTAATGTGTTCTTCGCAAAGGAGGCCAGAAAACGGCTAAATACATGAGCTAAATTCAATAGTGATGTGCAATTTGTTTTAAAAGAATAACATACAGTATCAAATAACTTTAAAATATTCTCTCTCTCTGAATGCCATTGTGGATGGTTGTCAGTATTAATAATTCAATTTTTACACATTTCTCAGTGGTTTCAATTATGCATTTTTTTTCAATTTTATTCTGTGAAAGTGAGGTATAGGTGGCTATGTTGTGGATAAATCATTTCATTATTAAAGACTAGCATAGTAAAGATAAAGAAAATTATGGTTAATCCTGTATTCTAAACTATGGAATTTAACAGAAAGTTTTATTTAATTTTGCCAACTTGATGTTTTCTGTCGCCCTGGAGAAATGAAGGCTAAATGAGACATATAAAAGCCTCCTGTTCGCAGATGTTGACTTCCAAGCTCATCCAAAATAGAGAATCTTTTGGAATCGTATTTCTAGTATGTATTGGCGATGGTGATTCAATAGGGTGATATTAGGTCTAGGAATAATATTTAATGCTGTCAACTGGTGAATATTGACGAAAGGAGTTGAAGTAGCACAGTCTTGTATTCGCCGGCTAAGGCCCAGTGCACACGGTGTGACTGTTTTACAACTACCGTTGCAAACCAGTTGCGCGTGCAACTGTTTTGTGACCTCGACAATGTATTGAAGTGGGGAGGCGCACATGACGCAACTGGTTTTTGACGATCTCAAAACAGTCTGAAACCAGTCACATGCAACCGTGGGCCTGCGGTTGGAGTTGCGTTGCAGACGTGACGTTGCAGTTTCACGAGACCACGTGGTGTTTTGGTGGTATTTTGACGGCTGTATAGTGTCGATCTCAAAATGAATGGTCAAGAACTCAATATGAAGCTCGTTGAAGCAGTAGAGAAGCATGACGTCCTGAACAAATACAAACTGTCTAACGTCTTTGGCATTGATAATAGTTCATAGCGTCTTCTTCGCTTGACTCGGTGATAGTAAGCGCTGACGGCCAAGACAAGAGCTAAAAAGCAACACTTACCACACTAAATAAACACTTCACTGATTGCACAAGAGTCGAAACTGATTTACAACCAGCCCTTTGTCATTACACCCGTGTGCGGTCAGAAGTTTTGTTTCAGTTGCAAACAGGTTGCAGGCGCAACTGATTCCCAACTGTGGTTACAAAGTAGTCACTCCGTGTGCGCTGGGCCTAAGAATAAATAGAAATTTTCTGAGCAATAGTCGTAGTTAACTTTAAATTTTGATTTGCTGTATCATTTTTCAACCTGAAACACCTAAAAGTATGCATGAAATTGTTTAAATAAATTGGAAAAGCACAATTTATTTGATAGTACATAGCAGCATTTATAATTAGGGTGTGATTAGGTACTGAATGAATCAATCAATGGGCATGCTGTGTGTTATATTTAGGATGAAGCTGCATTAGCTGGGAAAACGAAGGAATTGGAGAAGTTGGAAGCATCGTTTGCTGGCCTCAAAGATGCAGTTCAAGCTGACAGAGATGCCCTTGCTGCTGCACAAAGACGGTTTCAGGCAGTCAGCACTGGTCTGATGGCTAACGATGATGGGGAGGAGGCAACGCTCGCAGAACAGGTCATAGGTGAGCTATTACGTCTATTTAATGACACCCTGCTATTCTCCTGATTGATTGGCCTGTGGCGGAAGGCGATAGGAAACTGACTGTTTGAGAAGGAGAATCAGGTTGAGCTGCAAATTGAGTCAATTGAGATATCCAAAGGCAGGATAACGTGAATGCCAGTTTATATTGGAAAGGTCATGGTTCCCACTCAGCCGTGAAAACCGTGAATAAGCCGTGAATTTCGTCTACCGTGAAAAAACCTGGAAATAGCCGTGAAATTCGTGGTAAAACCTTTAAAATCTCTCAAACTTGAATGTAGAACTACGATTGAAAGAGCAAAAGAAAAATTGATACGTCGATCATTATTTCAAGGTCAGTCACTTGCAGACACTGTCCACGCATTTATTTATCTGCACACGTAAATTCGAAGCGCAAATATTGGTCCGTGTGTCATGAGGACACACAGACCTTAAGGCTGTGATTGGAAGACCTGTAACCAAAGTGATCATTAACCCTGGCGAGAAATCAGACACCTCTTCACATTCCTCTCACCCTCCATTTTCCCACTCACAACCTTTTGCCGTCCCTAAATTTTGCTAACTATAGGCGACGTCATAAGAGCACTTTCATTGCTGCGTTTCGCTTTCCCGGCTTTTATCGCCTTTGCTATATTTTTAGTTAATGTGCGGCCAGTGATTTTTATGTGATCAATATTTCTTCCTAAAATGGCTTATCAATAAACCGTGAATTTGACGCAATTTAGACCATGAAAACCGGGAAAAAACCGTGAATTTTATAACTTCATTTGAGTGGGAACTCTGTGTGCTCAAAGCTGATGTTTAGATTGTCTGGGCCATCATCTACAGGGAGTATTTGCGACTTGGTGTTTACCTGCATGGGGCTTGGCCATGAGTGTCTTTTAGCCTACCCTTAGACCACTGCATGGAACAAGTGAAGATTAGCGAGTACTCTTGTTGCTATCTGTTGTCTTGCATTTTTTGTCTGAAAATCTTAATTTCCTCCCTGTTTTATATGATTTATATGATGGTCATATTTTCAGGCTGTCAATATTGTTTGAAGAGTTTTCACTTTTTGGAATAAATGTATGATTAGATAAGGTGCTTAAAAGAATTTTGAATGCTTCCATTTTAACTCTCCAGGCGTTATTAACTTCTGTGTTGTTTAAATTTAAATTTGACATCATATTTTGAAGTTTGTTTGACTGAAGTAAAGTTTACTAGTTTCTGTTTTACCGTGTGTTCATTGTAAAGAAATGCTTTGATAAAGAAAATAATTATTTTTAAATGAAATTTTTATTTTATCAACTCTTTGTCTTCAAAAGTACTCTGTAACGATTGTTAGAAGAAGGGGAATTGATTTTTGTGTTCTACATTTTGAATTCTGAAGTATTGTAACAATTCTTAACTTATATGGCTCTTATTTATTCCACAGTAAATTTTCCTCTACTTGTGGTCACTTGATTATTATTGGGCATGGTTTCCGTCTTGTAATTAAGGCTTTTGCTTTCTCCATAGCTGTGAGAAATTCAATTTCAACTGCTCAAACGGAGGCAAAGAAATGTGCCATGCAGCTCAAGTACTCGGAGGATGAACTGAAGCGCAAATCGAAGGAATTGTCCTCCACTGCCGATGGATACAAGAAGGACATGGCCAAAGTCGAGGGTCTGAGAAAGGAGCTTCAGAGACTTGAAGATCAGCTGTCTGCACTCAATTACCAAGTAAGTGTGCATTATCTGGGCTCATGTACTATCATTTGCAAAAGTCTTGCAACAAATCGAGCTGCGCCACTTTTGCTCCACAAAGATTGTGCCCGGAAATTGTATGGTTTTCGGGTGTATGCAACAATCCAATACCAGTCTTCATGGTTCAATGCATGGAGAACGGGTCATTGGGTGGGTGAGGTATTTTGTCATCCTTTTCAGTCTCGGGATTTGACCGCTTCCATTTAAGTGAAATTAATGTTCATGATATTCCCCCAAACACATTGTAGCGTTTAATGCAGTAGGAAAGATCGAAGGTAATTCCTCGGAGAGATTTTAAAAAGTTGGTAGCTTGGCTCTTTTTGAGTGATCTCAGCTCTTTTTCAGAGAGCTGGTAATCACGAGTCGTTCACTGTGAACATGGCAGACTTTTGTTTACATCTATCGACTCGGGTTGATGTTTTAATACAATATCTACGACATATGATACGAGGCAGCTTTGAAATTCCCAGTGTTTTATCGTAAAAATATCTGAGCAAACACGTAAAATATGAATTAGTTAAGCTGATCGGCATTAATCGTTGCGTAAGTAATAACAGAGTTCTCCGACGTCCGTCAATCGGTAAAGATGTATTCCTTTCCACTAATTTAAATTATGACGAGGAAAACTTAATTCAAGCTAAAAGTCCCATTTTTAATGATTGTCGGATTTCAACAGGTATTGTTTGATAATATGTTCCACTGCTGAATTAGTGTGAATGCGTAACTCTACGCTGCTATGTTGTTGATGATTAAGTTATCTTATTTAGATGCAATCATTTACATATACACTGATGAATTCGGGATAATGTAGGATACTTACTTAGCATCATTAATTATCTTCTTTACTTACATTAAGTAGGTTACATGGTATTAGGAAATGTGTTTGTTGGCGATACGTTTTATGTTTAAGGCAAGATTGAAGTCAGTGGAACTGCAACTCATTTCATAAAACCTGTCAAGTCGAGTAAGAAGGACGTGAGCAAATCCTAACAGAATTTCTGTTTGTAATGAATGTATACGCTTGCTTCATTAGAAATACAAATACCGAGTTTGAAACATAATAGCAAATAATAATAACTTAAAAAGACGATACCATACCGAAGTCGCAGGCGACAACATCATTATATTCCTATTGTATATACTAACCAGCCGAAACATAGAATATGCGAAAGCCTCCGTGCTCAAGTTATAATTATATAAACGAATAAAAGACTAATATACCGAGGAAGTGATTATTTTGATCTAATTCGTTCAAGTGAGAAGCCGTAGCAGAAGCACATGAAGGAGCTCAGTGTTACAATAACATCAAATAATTAAAATTACCTCTTAATGACCTCGAGCTAGAAATAGCTCAGTGGATAAAAATTCGGGCTGGTGATAGGAGGGGCCCGCGTTTAAGTCCATCCCGTGGCCGAAAATTTTTATCCTCCGCACGGCCGTATTTTATTTTAAAGTTTTTTTATTTTTGAAATATATGTTAAGAGGGTACCAGCTGTTGAATTTGAGCATTTTTTGCAACAATTTCTAATTTAAATGACCGTGCGACGGGAATCATGCGTAGTTAGCGCGGTAGGACGAATCAATTGCGTTTTCTTGAAGGAACTCCTATCATAATCACTGGTGAATGTAATTCCTAGTGCTACATGGTTTCCTTTACAGGTCCGTAACTGCTCAACATTATTAACCTTTGGAATGAGAACTATCGTAATAACCTAAGGTTCCATATACGTAATTTCTTAAATAGATCAATTTTATCTGATTAAAAAGAAAATTATGAATGATATTTTGCAGCGATTATGCTGTCCGTCTATGTAGTATGCTGCCTATTTGTCATCAACTCGTCGCCATTTCCTACCAAGTTAATTTCTCCAGTAAAGTTTTTCAGAACAATTTTACCCTTTTTCGTTTCGTAAATGAGCAGTGACGGAAACTTTTCTTAGAGATAGAAAAAGATATAAATTAAGTGAAGAATTTTACTTTTAAACTTTAGGCTTCAGTATTCTACAATCAGTGTTTTTTTAATGCAGTAATTTTGTTGGAAAGGGACAGAATGTGAGACTAGCTGATCTACTAAGTACAATCCTAGGAATAGCCTATGTAATGGTAATCCTTAATCGTGCACGCACCACGGCGCTTATTTTTAAATATAGGAAAGGCTTATCTTGAGGTATTTATCAACTATTTTTCTAGTGCGTACTTTCTTCAAGCAAATTGTGGCATCAACATTTATATGATAGTGCTACAAATTGGCCCTATTTACACTATTTTGGAAGTACGTGAGAATCACTTACGGCCTGCAAGTTTTACTCAAGGTAACCTACGTCCTCGTCCCTGGCTGGTAAAGTTGCGATAAAGATGTAGGGCAAGACGAGGTGCAGGACCTATTAGCTGACCAAAACTACGGCCCGGGAGCACCCGATTCAGCGCTAAGAGCTGAGGGAGCGGCTAAATTATGCGCAAAGTATTTTACCTCCCTAATAGATGCGCGAAGTATTTCCCTCCCTAAAAAAGGGCGAATATTGGTTTAAATTGACTTTCAATTTAATCTCTGTCCGTTGTTATTATTGGAAACCTTACCAATGGAGGTATTCATGGATAGGGAAAAGTCGTACTATTAAGTCACTCTTTAAGTTGGTTGTCCTTAATAATATAATAATGGCCGAAATATTAATATCGAAACAGTAACTATTTATTATAACAAAAAGAAGATTAATGCGACATGATCACTAAATATGTTAGTGCTATCGTAAAAATATAAGCCTCTCCTAGATATGTAAACAGTAAAAATAGAGACACATTCTGCTTGCAACAATGAGGCCTAGCGATTTTTTTGCCAATCAAAATTCCATTTTTTTCCCGAAGAAACATTTCCATCGGTGTAAATATATTTATCCAATTAACAAATTAATAATTATTGGAGAAGAAAGCTTATGGAGCTATCTGTATCAGCTTCAACCTACGTAAAGAACTATTTAATGCCAATCAATTAAATATGGTGGAGACGACAGAGTCGTGTTTTTTTTTCTGGAAAATTGCCAGTTAATTTTTTTTCATTTATTAATTCTTCTATATCGAACAAATGTTTCAACAACTTAATATAAAGTCTCCTGAACGACGTTGAATCCCTAAAAAAAAGGGTTACGAGCGAGTTGATTTCTGTGTTCCTAATGGCGAAATCGCCCCAGCCGGCCTTATGGGGTTTACCATTGGAAGCCAGGCGTCATAGGTACCCACTCTTTTAACGGGTAAATATTTTCAATTATCTACTCCAGTCAATTACGGGTACAAAAATAATCTCAAACGCCGCGACGATGTCTACGCTCGTTTACTCAACTGAACATAGTAATGATTTCCTACGTCTCACTCCCGTGTCACGATGACCCGTTCGTGAGTCGTTCCCGAGCTACCATGAAGATTCATACCTAGATAGTGATCATTCAAACTTAATGGTGGCCAGAAATTGACAATGGAGTGAAAGTGGTGCCACTCGATTTGTTGCAAGACTTTTGCAAATGATAGTCCATCTACATTAGGGTGTCCCTTATTTGAGCATAAAAAATTTTCCATGAAAATTGTAGCTCTCATTCTCATTTTTGTTCCTCATTTTTTCCTTTTAGTTGCATAAAATCAAATATAAAATTCGGTTGTCATTCACTCGTATAGAATTAAATGGCAAGGGAAAATGGAGATTTCAATGGCAATTAGGAGTTATTGGGGGTTTTATGGTTAATTTGAGTGTAATTATGCTTTGAACAATTTTCTATGTAATTTTTATGAAAATGGGATAAATTGAAGTTTTAAATAGGAAAATGATGCCTTCTTGATGGCAAATACATTTTCAATCATAGATTTCATCATGCAAAATTTTTATCTTCTAATGGTGCTGGCAATGTCGGTAAGGAATCTGATTTTGCCTCTACCCTTGCACTATTATTCTGAATAAAGACAAACTTAAAATGTAAGTGACATCAGCCACACCAACTTCAACCAAACGGTCAACACGTATGCGACATTTTTGCTGGAAAAATAGAAAATTAATTGGATTGATCATAAACGGTCAAATGATGTGAATAGAAAGCATTTGATGGTAGACACCATGGCCAAAAAACACCCAACACGTCAAAACAAGAAAATAATAGAGTAATATGAGAGTGGCGTGATTAATTTATCTTCCTATTTTCTCTTCACAATTAGAAAAAAAACAAAAGCACCCGAGAAATTGAGAACATGAAGAGTTAGAAGGAGCTTTGTTTTGGGTGGTTTTGCCCACTTCAATCTGTGGGAACTACTGAGAAAGGGGCTGTGGTTTAGGCTAAAGCAGAATATTTATAATAATAATAATAATAATATTTTATTGGTCACAGAAAAGATATGAATATACATATATAGGACCCGTCAGGAAAACATAAAAAGCAAATAAAAAATACAAAGAAACTCACAATATATTACAATACATATATATACAGTTGAACTTGGTTAGTATGTTCCTCCTTAGTACGGCGATTTCTTTCGGTCCCGGTACACTCCGAACAAAATACAGGTACAAGTACATATTTGGTTAGTACGTTCGAAAAAATTGCGCTTTCCTGGTTAGTACGCTCAATTGCTTGCCGTGACCATGGTCCTTATATACTGGTTACTAATCTCCCTACATATTCCGCCTCGGGAGTGTTGCCTGAGATTCCGCTTCCACCCCTCCAACCCCTCACACGCCTCCCCTCAAACACAACTATGGGCACAGTGCGCTGTCACTAGGGGAAATATGGAACTAACTGCACTGTTGGCGGCGGTATATGCTTTCGACAGCGCAGTTAGTTCCATATTTCCCCTAGTGACAGCGCACTGTGCCCATAGTTGTGTTTGAGGGGAGGCGTGTGAGGGGTTTGAGGGGTGGAAGCGGAATCTCAGGCAACAACTTCGAGCCGGAGATTAGTAACCAGTATATAAGGGCCATGGCCGTGACGCTTCCCGCAATTTGTTCTCTAGTATCTTCTCAAGGGTCGTAAACCTCCGGATTCACGATTTAATTTATTATCGTTAGCCATTAGAATGTTAATTCTTGCATTCATTCCACATCTCTTTCCTCGACCCTGATTTATCCAAATGCATTTCTCAATTCTTATGACGTGATGAATAATAAAATGCGGCTATTTATCAGGAATGTCTGACTATGGAAAACTGCAGCCAATGAGAAGCCCCAATTTTCCCCACCCCGAGCTCCTCACCTTCTGTTGCCCTTGGAGTGCCCACTGCGCACAAATTTCGCGAGTTGGCAATTGTTGCTATTGCACGAGTTATCACGATGAAGAAATGAGTCTTATCCAATTCCCACTTTATCTGAAGCAGTACTGCACGTACTCCATAAACTCGACGTCAAGGCTATGGAAGCATTGAATTGCTTCTCCTTCCAAGGAACAGTAGAAATAAATGAGATAACATTCTACAATTAGTATTATACTGCCTCCTTTTAAATGGTCTAGATTAGGTCTAGTGTATTTGACTGCTGCTGCGGGAGCAGATGATGCGCTGGATCTCCACGCGAAGCTTAGCTTAAAAATACGTTATCTCGGCACGTAAGCAGACGACATTATACAAATTTCTAAAGTAAATTTCAACTGTATAATATAAAATCTTCTTGTAATTACGTCGTAATATAATAATCTTGCATGTTATTAATCGATATATCGATTGACATGGTTTTATTCCAGAAGCGAATGTGTACGGCTGTTGCCGTAATTCAAGGTTAATACAATTTTGTCCCATTTTTATGATGTTTAAAAACAACCAGTGGACATAATCAGGGTTGTTGTTATATTCTCCGAGTATGCCGTGAGAAAGAAGAAATGACTTAGCTTTACTTTCCTCTTTCTATAAATATATTTATATAGGATAAATCACGGGAGATAGACGCCGTTTTCATGTAATTGTCTTCGGGAAACCTATGAAACATTGTGATTTTTATTCACATGGTATTGTTTTTCAATGTAGCACTCATTTTCGTGATTATAAAAGTGGAAAGAGTTCAGGAAGGCGATCCTACGAGAACTACCGATAGTAATTGTAATTATGACGACTTTTCCACAGATTGCAATTACCCCGACTGCTATTATTTACCGTATAAGCGCGTGTAAGAGGCGCACCTTTTTTCCCAGAAATTGCAGCCGAAAATGAGGGTGCGCCTCTTACACAAACTTATCTTCCCCCCTCCCCTTCACCGGTCGCAAATCTAAGGGGAACTGAGTGGCCTTGGTTTTCAGTGTGAGTCAGTCATCTGTAATCCTTGGTCGAAAACAAGTGGCAGGCAGGGGAGTTTCTCCCTTAGTGACGTATTTTTAAAATGCTCCTGTTTGCTTTTCTTGTAAGCATCGCGCCGTCACGTCGGTACCCCAGAGGTGAACATGGAAAAGATTGCGCGGGGGTTTTTCGCTCCGGAGGGCGCGCTAAATTTACTGCCACGAGTGGGCATCCCGCGGCATTTATACTGCATATAGTAATCGCTTATCAAACGTAGAGAAATGCGTATTTTTGAAGGACATACCTGTTTAATCGTCAATATCTGTCTTGCCGAGTAATTAACATTACGCTGAGGACCTGATTTTCCAAAAATCATCTTCAGACGCTATAAGAGGATTATTGCAACTGAAAATTATATTGGTATCAAAACCTGTGCTTTAAAAAATTCGAACGAGTGTGTTCATTGTTGGACTAAATTGTGGATGGAAGAAATCAGAAATGCTTATAAGTGAAGAGCGCGGAAAGAGAGGTTCAGGAAGGAGCGCGATCCCTCCATCTTCGAAGCAAGCAACGAAATACGGAGGGGAAGGAGCGGGCTCCCTCCCCTCCGTATTTCAAGCTACGAGGCAATGAGCGAAGGAGCCCGGGAAGAACACGTCCGATCTTGCATGTGACGTCGATGCCTTAAAAGCGAAGGGGCGAAGGCGTCGCAATGTGATATACGCAGTTTGCATTGTCTAAAGTTTCCAGTCCGTCTCGTCTTGTTTGAATGTGCTTATACATACTACGCTTGTTTCTTCCGAAATTGTCCTGTTTGGACTATTTTGAATATTAGTAGCCTTGTTGTAACTATAAATCTTTGTGTCAAACAATTAGAGCTTAAAAAACTTAAATTCTGTCAGATATGCGTCGAGTTAGATCTCTTTCTCTTTTTTGAACCTCCTGCGTGTCATACAATTATTGAAAGCTATGCTATTTATTGAAAGATATCTTCGGGCTCAGATGGCTCACCTAGCATTTGGCCTCCATAAACTGGGAGATCGATCAAGGTCAGTTGGTGAGATGGGGTAGGGATGAAACACGTTTCCATTGTTCCCCTGTAACTTGATGTTTTCCTATTTTCCTGTGAGGTCTCGGAAAGGAAAAAAACGGCAGAGGCATTGGCTGATGAAGGGCCGAATGTGGCTCCATTAAATCTGCGACGTGGTTATTATCCTACGGTGCTGAGATTGCCCCGATTGTTGTACAAGCTCTTGGGAAGGTTCATGCTAAGTGCCTGTAGTGTTTTGCCTTAAAATTTTCCACGGCTGCAATTCTATTGCAATACTCCTGCGAGAGCATTTAAACAAAATTGTTCGTGAATAGGACAAGCATCGTAGAGCAACGGCGTATGCGAAGAGAGGATCGGAACTCCCTCTTATGCCGCTATTACCGCCACAGTTATCAAAATTTTTTCTTTCAATTAATATTGAAAGAGGAAAGTTCGATAACTGTCGAAATTCCCGGCATACGTCTGCAACACCGCGCGATAGTATTAAAAAAATGCCGCAAAATTTTTTTCTTCATAGCTCTGATGCTCAAAATAGGGGTGCGCCTCTTACACACGCTTATACGGTACTTTCCTCTTTAGCACGTTTTCCTGGTTAGTACGTTCATTTTTTGCGGTCCCTTCAGAAACGTACTAAACAAGTTCCACTGTATTACATTAGTTGCGAGGCATCCTCAAAGAATTCATCAATTGAATAGTAGCAATGATCCAAAAGATATTTTTTAAATTTTGCTTTAAAAAGGCCAGGTCTGATTTCGTCTTTGATTGATTTAGGTAATTTATTATAAATTTTAATACTCATATTGATAGGCCCTCCACTGAAGAGAGAAAGATTTTGTTGCCTCACTGCGAGCTCATTTCTACTTCTTGTATGATAATCATGAATATCGTTATTCATGGTAAGGCACAACTTTTGTTTAAATTCTCTAATCAACATCACAGCATAATAAATATATATACAAGGAAGGGGAAGGATCTGTAACCTTTTGAAAAGATTACGGCAGCTAGCTTGTTTTTTAGCTTAGCATAATATTCTTACTGACCATTTTTGTAGTTTAAAAAGACGGACTGCCTTAGGGGAGTGACCCCAGGCTAAAATACCATATTTTAATCTACTATAAATATGTGCATAGTACAGTAAACTCTCGATTATACAAAGCAGGATTTTACGAAGTTTTCGATTATACGAAGTGATAGTGCGGTCCCGGCGAAAAGCCTATGGTAAATACATGGTGTTATTCGATTCTACAAAGTTTCGATTTTACGAAATGTTTTGAATTTACGAACCACGGATCGGTCCCCAGGAGCGAAAGGCATTCGTTTATACGAACTATGGCGAAATATTTGTCAACAAAACTAGCTACGCCGGGGTATGTAGCTAAAAAAAACAGCGCTTCCAACTGTGGTTCATCAAAAGTGTGAAAACGTAAATGATAGTGCAACTTTAGAGAGGAAGGGTTCGCGTAAAACTTCACGGTGGGAATTTAGGGGAAGTAGGAGTTCAGTAAAAATATCGCGACTGACATGATGCCCCTATTTACGTGCCTATTTGTAAACATCGCATCGACAATATTTCATAGTTTAACATGTCAGTAAGGTGGCACGGGGTATTTCGTACACCCCTAATTAACCCTTTGCACTGCTGTGAACGTAGCTGGTATGTTCGCAAGGCAGGCTGCTGTGAACGTATATCGAAGACTACTTGACTACTTTTCGCCGAAGCATTTCGTAGGGTCCCTAATGCGGGACCCTTTCCTCGATGAGCTCACCCTCGCTGGCCCCTCTCTTCGACCCTCCGAGCCTTTCTCCCCAAAAGTGACAGCTCTAACTGCATTTTGAAAATCTATCAATCAATGCCATCATCAAAAGTAATTGTTTGCATCGCACTCCTGCCAATCAGGCATTCAAGTACGTCTCTGAACCGTGTTTCTGCGATGAGAAATAACGATTTTGTTAACTTTGCTAAAATGGCCAAGTTAATAAAATGGTCATTTTTCATTGCAGGAACACGGTTCAAAGACGTACATTATGTCGTCCACTACAATCGCAAATTGCTGGAAATTGGCCGGATTCCCTTTGATAGCGCATCATGAGGATGTTCTCGAGGTTGGTAATTGATACAACTAGCCTACTAGTATTCTACTGCTATAATATCACGGCTATAGTTGATTCATTATGTTATACCCTCAGGAAGCTGCAGCGGATAAAATCGCGGAGGAGATTAGAGGCTTAAAAGATGATTTTGAAAAACTCTTGGAAAAAGCAGGAAGAGCACAGCACACAACATCAAACGATTACATTGCCCTTGACGATGATCTCCGGGCTTGCGACAATGGGACGCCGGTACATACGTCGGAAGAAGCAGCGGCCGGGACTAGTCAGAATACCAGTGACGACGAAGATGAAAGTGAGGAAGTAATTTCACCAAATAAAAAAGAAGTACACGCCGCCCTCCAAACATTAAGATATTTTGATCTGGCTAACGAGTTAGGTCCCCAATTTCATTCCCATTTATGCAAGTGAGAAACCATGGTGGAAGCGGCGATGGAGAAGGGCAAAAAGAAAAAAAATAACAGATTTTTTTAGTAGTATCTTTTCATGTATACGAAAGCCTTCCTGAGTAAACTACTTAAATATCTTAAGTATTGGGCTCTATTAACCACAAACTTATTTTTCAGGCTACTCGTAATGAAGACGCACTTCGAACTCTAACCATGAACTTTCTTCTTGCGCGTCTCCCCGTTTTCCCATGCCGAGAGATCTTTCTTTCCAAAGTCTTTGTTTACTTCCTCCCGCAGCCTTCTGCTGATCTTGCTGACACCCACCTTACGCATCCCAAGCCCCTCCTTCCCCAGCATTTCCCATTCACTCCCCCCCCTAAGGTTACGGAGCTTGAGTGCGTCGTAGAAAAATACGCCCCCCAAACGGAAACTGAGCAGAGCTGAAGGCCTTCCCCACCCTTCTTTCTCCTGCCTCCTTCACCCCACCATATGCTGACCGCTTCTTTCCTCAGGCAATACCCATCCCACTCTTATTCACCCCATCCACTGGGAACGTTCCCCGATTGTGGAGAAGGGCATCTTTACCTGCAACGGGGGTAAGTTATTAACCGGAGAGAGGCTGAAGAAGTATCTTCCACTGTCGGGGAAATGGTGCCGCGCTTATAATTGTCTCTCTTCTTCTCTGCTGACGTTTCAATTGAAATTATTTTCTTTGCTCTTTCCTCACTATATTTATTTACGATTAATGCGCGACTATTTTTTAGTGCTAAAGCTAAGAAAATCTTATCTCTACGTCAATGATTCTTTGCATAACTTTCAATACGGCGGAGAAAGGGACACAAAAACTAAATGAGGTGAATGTACAGGTTTTCGCGTGTCATTTTTGGGAATTCACGCAAGTGAACCAATACATACTTCACACACGTTGAGAAATGATGAAACATCTCTTGTAGGAAAACAATCAATGCGGATAATAATGTTTCTCTCTTTATTTCTCCGATAATGAAAGATGTTTCTCCTGTCGTTTTCCGGTTGGAACCTTGCTCCTGTCGGCATAAAAGAAGATATAAATACTATATGAACATAGCACTTCACACTCGGTATGAAGAATATGGTCCTGATGAAGAATAAAGTCTTTCGTAGCAATGTCTGCTAAGATGACGGAGCACAGTATCCAGACGGAGAACTCAAACAGAATTTACTTCAAATATTCGCCAGAAGATAATCATATCCCACGTAATTTATAATCGTAACTGAATCTCAATGAAAATAACTAATGGAAGAGATAGCACATTCAACTGAAAATACGGAGTAACTCGAAATATTAACTTACGAAGGTTATTTTGGAAACGGGTGGAGGCCCTCGTTTTTCTTTTTTTCTCGTCACTGAGCGATAGAGGGCGACATAAATGGCGGTTAGGCCGGCTGCCGCTAAAATTCCGTGGGTGCTGGAAACAATTATATATCTTACGCGAACTTAATATTTGTTATTTGCTCCTAACCACAAGTTTATAACATTAAATTATTATAATAAACTTTGCAATTCATTATTTGATTACGTTTTCTAAACTGGCCGGGAATTTCTTAAGCGATCGTTGATGTTGAAGTATGAACGAGAAATGGGAATTTTATGGTGGTATAATTATTTAACGATCTTTCACAGCATAAATCGATAACAAAAAGCCTTTTCTATGAATAATACCGAGAATAACCACCGAAAACATTTAAATAAGACCACTAACGACAAAAATGGGCGGAAAAAACAAAAGCGAATATTTTTTCGTGACTTATGAAAAAGGTTTGAAATTACGAAACTCGATTTTACGAAGTGCCAATTTTCTGGTCCCACTGACTTCGTAAAATCATGAGTTTACTGTAAATTGATTTGGCTGTTTCTATATTTGTGAGCTGAATCACCCGTCTAATTAAGTAGCAGCCTGAAGCCACCGAGGTTGAAATACAATTAATATGGGTATCCCAGTTCAGATTTTCATTTATGGAGATGCCTAGAAATTTGGTATCAGTAACCCGCTTAACAGTACAATCCGAAAATTTAATATAAGGGCTGTAATCAATTTTTTTTGAGTAGGGAATAAGAATTTCAGTGATAGATTGAGAATTGAGAGCTTCAAGTGCTCGGAAGGTTGGTTATACTAATTTTAAGCACAAAAGCATTATTTCCCTTCATTATCGCTGGTGATGCCTATGTTGTAAACCCTAAGTCGTGGAAGAGAAGACTCTGATCCCAGCGGAAGATCTTAAGAAGTATTCACTGTGTAATATAACGCAGACGAGGCATAACTCTTTTACAACCTACTCCCCGTCAAAACCCTTGCAGTATGGGGTGTTCCTTGCAATAATGGAGAATACATTATATAATGTATTATGTAATCATGCTTGCAATGGTGCTTTTAGAGGCAGGTTAACGATGTTAACGATGATATCTGTGAAAAGCTGATGCTACACTTTTAGTTTATTGAATTTAAAAACATCTGCATTCTTTTTCATGTTTCGCAGTCATTATTGAGAATTTTAAATCAATGAATTCATTCTCTTTAAGTTTTGTTGGACTTGGTATCCATCAGATTCATTACTTTGTTGCATAATTACCCATGTGTGTTATATTTGTCGCAGTTTCTTGCAGCTTGCTTTTGCTTTACTTAACCCTTTGAGTGCGGATGGCATCACATTGATGCCACGCCGGCCCATGTCCTTCAATCGCTCACTACGCTCCTCCGCTCTGTTCTTTCTACTCTCATGATGGTTTCCCGCACACGCAGTGGATTAGGCTACCTGGATATGCCATCCGTTTTTGAAAAAAAGTTTATATTTTTAAATACTTTTTTTTACATTTATGGAGTACTTTTTAATTTGTAAGATTTTTCGCCATTACAAAAAAAATTTAAATGTGATATTTTCTTTACTCCTCTGAATATTTGTACTAAATGTTGCCACATTTGTTGTTATTATTCTCGTTTTAGTCCTATTAAAGTTTTCGTAAACGATATTTAGTCATAATCTTCCTTCCATCTCATCGACGAAAAATATTTTCGTATTTCAAAATACGGTCACTATACACACGCTAAACACAGTTGAATAATCTATTGCTGTTTTTATTAATGTTTTAACTTAATACTTACATAATGCCGTTATAACTCATAACATTCTTCCATAATATATTTGCAACTCATTTCCTGAAAGATCCTTTCAGTAGAGGTGTGGTTATATTGGTTACGGAAAAGAAATAGGTTTTTTCGACTTTTTCTCATTTATTTCGTTTGAGTTTGTTAAAGTTACTAGGTGGGAATAATTACGACCACCAATTCGTTAATCGCGAGAAATGATGAAGGTTCTAGGAAAACTTTTAAATTTTTTTCATTTTGAATGAGAAATTAGAATTGGGGAAATCCTTGGGTAAAAAATTGAATTTCGGGGCTCAAATAAAAGAGTCGTTTTACGTCACCGCGGAACAGACTACAATTCGCTCTGTGTTGCCTGTTATCTCTATTTTTAGAATTATTTTTGCCATTCTTATTATAAATGCATCAAAGTATTCTGGTTTGTGCATGTCGTGGAGAAGGCCAGCTCTTCCTTCTCAGTTTTTGCGACTCTCGCCATTAGTACAGTCTTTCCTTCGGACATCTTTCGATTGCGTGCATTTTCACTCCTCTATAGAGATTTTATTTTTTCTAATATTACCGTACGGCCTTTTTCTATTAGATATTACAGTATTTTACATACATTTAGCCACTTACGTGGAATATGGGAAAAACCTTTATTTTTAATTTTATTCCTATTTTCAAACCCCAAGGACCGTTTATGTATCAGCTTTTGGTGAACTAGGCTTAGAATATCTCCTCGCAATAAAACTACTTCTGGCACAATTTACTCAAGTGTATACATGAAACACTGCATTGTTTCAGGCTTCATTGTAAGCACGCCAAGGGTTTTTTTTAACTTTGAAGCAATTTACATATTTTACTTTGACCAAATAGAGCTATTATAATCAGAAAAGAAAGTCAGCAAAATTTCTATGCGCAAAGAAACAATTATTTTTGGATTATTATACATAGCCATTTTATCTGGAACATACACGTTTAGATATTTCTTGTACGTCGGTTCTAAATGTTAACGCTTAGATCTCTTTCTGAAACCCATAACCCCCCCCCCTCCCGTGACTACCCTCCTGAGCTTATGCATGGAAATTATAATAATCTGTTCAAATATCTATTGAGCTACTCAAAAGAGATACTTGCCACTGAAACACTAAGGACAAACATAAGAAATAACTCTCCTCCTCACATCCTAAGAACGACTAAGAAGTGGCGAATAAGTATACCTCTGATGGTGTATGATGTGCAGAAGTTCAAGGACTGTGTTTGAACCCTTTTTTTAAAAGAATTTCACAATTATTAGTTAATTTTTGCAGATTAAACGCAAAAGAAAATGTCAAAAAGCTAAAAATAATTTTCATATGTTTGCATGCAAATCTAAGTTACTTGTAAATTTAGAAATGTGAAAATTAAAATTCGAAAACTTTTATTTACCCAAAACTTGATGCATGGATAGTGGATGACATCTGAAAAAATATTAGTCTTATTTTATAATTCAATTCCGCCATCATTTCTGAAATTATTTCAAGCTTCTTAGTTGCTACGTAAAAATATGTTTTCCGTCGTTCCGAATGTTTGTGTAACGGGTTGCATAAATATCCGGAGCATTTATCATATGGGTGCGGATGGCATCACTGTGATGCCATAAACAAATTGTTTAATAAATAGGCAAATGAATATAAAAATCCTTTTATTATAGTAATTGTTTTCACATTTTCGTAAAATAAAGTGAATGCAGTGAAAAAAAATTCTCTGCCAATGTGAAACAACTCTGAGACAATGTTACGCAATGAAAGGGTTAAGTGGCATCATTATAAATCTGCATTATATTTTTCATGAAATAGCATCACTTTAATATCTTTTCTTATATTACCAATTTTAATTCAAATAATTTTTATTGCAGTGCTGTGGATACAGTAAGCGTATTATTTCCATGACGTCATGGGTGTAACACTCAAATTGGAACTTATTTTGAAACAGCAGCAATTTTTATGGCACTATTATGCATGCCTAGCAGACTTATTAGTGTAGACAATGAAGATATTACATTGAATGACAGAAAGTCTTCAGAGGCAGGATCGTTCTAGCACCTTCCACCGTTTTCCTCTGCAGAAACATACAATATGTTATTTCACTTAACTTCCGCTAAACGTACAAGAACAATAAACAGTATGTATACACAAATGGAAGCATTTGAGGCATTAAATAACTGCGATACAGTTTCATCAGTAATTCTTCGAATTTTCAGTGGAAAATACTTAAATAACGGAAAGATCACGTAAATGTACAAATTACATAGAAAAGTGACTTGGTCAGTTGTTCGTTGGGATAATGAATGACAAATTAATGCTTTGCATAATTATGATTCAGTACTACACTTATAAATTGAATGGATTATTTGTTACTAAGGTAAGAAAATTTAATGATGAAAAAAAATTCGCCTTTTGTCTGGATTTATGCTTTAGTATATTTGATAGAAATGTCTCCATCACCACACAATCCTGTTCCTATATAAATGTTGGCAATAGGTTTGTCTATTATTTGCTCCACCTCTGGTAAAGTGACAATTTGCTATCATCATCATTGGTCAACAATCCTAAGATTCGTTTGATGAAGCTCTCCATTTCTCTCTCCTATCCGCTAATCTTTTCATAGCGACGTATTTCTTCTCTTTTACATTCTTAATAACCCTTTGTCCAATGTAACTAACTCATTAGGGGCCGTCCCTTGCCCTTCTTCTCTTCCACCTGTCCTTCAAAATTTGCTATTGCAAGTGTTTATTTGAGCACTGTGGGGTCTCATTTTATCGAGATTGCACTGTATTTATTTTATATTAGTGAGGCGTATTTTATTTAGTATTAGGGAGCTCTGTGGAAGTGTGCTCGACTAGTGATTGTCATGATCACAATGCGTGCACTTCAAATTCTAGCAATCATTCCTTTGAAATTGTTAGATTGCTAACTGATCATGTACAAATATACTCTGGTTTTCAATTGCCAATTTCATGATTACATCAAGGCTATTAGCATCTTAAAGAACCTTTGAAAAATATGAAATACCAAGTACATTCGTTTGCCATGCCTATAATTACACCTTCACGATGAACGTTATCTAATTAGTCACACGAGTCTCTTACACACTAATATCATCATCATCACTGGTCAACAATCCTAGGATTGGTTTGACGCAGCTCTCCACTCAGTTCTCCTATCAGCTAATCTTTTCACACCTACGTATTTCTTCTCTTTCACATCTCTCTTTACTTGTTCCATACATTTTGTTCGAGGTCTTCCTTTTCCATTCTTGCCTTCCACTTGCCCTTCGACGATTGTCTTCATCAGGCCATCATGTCTCAAGTTGTGGCCTATAAGGTTGTTCCGTCTTCTTATTAAGGTTTTCATGAGGCTTCTCCTCTCTCCTACTCTTCTTAGGACTTCTTCGTTACTAACTCGGTCGATCCATTTGATTTTCATCATTCTTCTGTAGCACCACATTTCGAAGGCCATTATCCTTGCTTTCTCGTCTGCGGTCATACACACTAATATAGCCCCCCTATATTCATGGAGATTTGGAGAAATTTGGCAATTTAATGGCTATGTATAATCTGTATGTATTTACTTTTCAGGAAGGGAGGGATGAAGAACTGGAGGCGAGTAGAAGACAGTTGAGAGCTGAAATACAACAGGCTTCTGAAAAGGCTGAGATAATTCAGTCCAGGTGAGTGAAAAACAATGCTGTCTAAAGGCCTGGGTATGCTACACATTAACATTAGTGTGAAGTCGTGGACGATTATGTTGGACTGGAGCAGAAAATGTCGGAATACATGAACCAAATTAGAACAGGTTTTATAGCAAAACCTCTATGCATATTTGGAAACTGGAGGGAGTTGAGAATGGGCGTTGAGTTGAGAATATGGGCAGCTCCATATATATACAGAGGATCATGTGAAGGAGGTTACTCAGACTGATATTTCTAATGGCTGTTTGCATAAAGTTGGCAAAGCAAAAGAGTCATTACACATCTAGCAATGGCACTACACAATACTCAATCAAATGAGTTGTTTCAATGCTAATCTAAATGTTGTTGAGCATTAAAAAATATAACTACAGTGAGTCCTTGTTTAACGTTGTTGATTCGTTCCTGAAAAACTCGACGTTAAGCGAAACAACATTAAACGATGCAGTGTTTCCCATTAGAAACAATGTAAAAAATTTAAATTGGTTCCTAACAATCCATTTCTTCGTAAAGAATCCAGAATTTCCCGGGCGAGAATCCAAGGAGGCCAATTATCGGAGCCGTAACTTTTAAGCAGTCTTCGTGACGAATTGGTAGAAACCTGAACCAGGCCAAAATGAAAAAAAAATCTGGCACTCGGAAGCACGAAGATGAAGGGCGAGTCACTTTTCGTGATGATATGAATTCTTTAACCCTGTTGAAATTGCGAGGAACATTCAGTACCGATTATTCACTTCAGCATGATAACGATTCATGCGCAGGGCAAAGATAAAAGGTTGGGAATAAGGCATTATTAAATGAAATATACAAACTAAATTAAGAAAGTATTTTAATGGCTAAACATTGATATTTTCAGTTACAGAAGAAATTTCAATTGTAAAAACTCGACTCGAAAACTAGACCGATCTCTCCAACAGTTGCACCTTCTTCAATTCTTTTAATAATATCAAGTTTTTGTTCTAATATCGCCGTTTTTTCTTCACTTCTGAAGAACCACCAGGATAGCCACTACTCTTGGTGGACATTTTTTCGGTTGAAATCAGAAAAATATACGGAAAATGGGTAAATGAGGCGATAATTATTCGCTCAGATGCATATTTAACATACGCTACCCACGCCAAACTTTTCTGTCGAACGAAAATTATCAATCGCATTAATATAGTAATATTTACTATAAAGCAGATTTGCTTGCGTCCTACTCGCCATTCATTTTTTTTCGTCGCGCATGATTTGAACGTTATCGCGAAGCAATAACGACGTTAAATGATCAAGGGTTTCAATTTTTGGACAACGTTATCGTGAAGCAACGTTAAACGGGACGACGTTAAACGAGGACTCACTGTATTGTCAATCACTCATGTGACAACTTTGCAGATAACTAGTTTTCAGACCTTTGATGGCTAATCTTATAATGGCACACTGTAGCAATTCTCTCCACGCTCACAAGGGGAATGACCAAAAACAGGGTCTCGGAATTCAATCAAACTTGGAATCAATGAAAAAAAAAGCCTGGTACAGGAATCGATCCAAGGACATCCGGATGAAAGCTGAGTATCATAACCACCAGACCGCGACTGACTCATTATGGAGGGCTATTTCAATGGGATTTAACCTGCAAATTTTTAACTGCTTTTTTTGTTTAAAGTATTTGTTATGTAACTCCACATGGGGAGTGATTTGCAGACTGCTCCCGTTAGACTACAACACCAATAAGTTTGAGCGAATTCTCAGACCTGGTTTTAGTACACTCTCCATGTCAATATCAACCAACCCAGGTTTTAGCAGCTCCATGAGACCCAGAAAACTACACTGAGCTGCCAAAATCTGGGTTGGTTGATATTAAACTTAATGTGGCGTATTACTACTGACGTGTTTCTTAATGAATTCCTGCTTTGCCTTAACCAACTCTGAGAAAATACCTTCTGCCTATGTACATTATTTGAATAGGGTAGTTTCCTTCAACGAAGAAAACGAAAGGCATTGATTGCGATTCGTTACCCACCATTAATGTATTCATAATAAACAAATTACAGTGCAACCTCGATATAACGACACCCCACGGTGTACTAATAAACACTCGCTATAGCGAATTGTCGCTTTACCGGAGGTGGAGCAAATAATAGCCAATATACCTGTTGCGAACAGATATACAGGAACAGGAGTGGTGCGGCGACAGATAAACATCTATCCGATAAACGTAAGCATAAATCCAGGTGAAAGGCGATGTTTTTTTGCATCACTAAATTTCCTTACTCAAATAACGACTAACTATTCAAACAATTTATAAGCGCCACACTGAATAAAAATCATGCAAAGCATTGTTTCGTCAATCATTATATTTATCGAACGACAGTTTACCACATAAATTTGAGACTGAGCACTCCATTAACTTCATTTCTAACAGATCGCTGGCAATTACAGAGGTTAAGGAGTCTTGATGAAAGTCTTTCGGCGGTGAAACCCCTGCTATGGCGAGAGCCAACGCCATAGGGTCTCGTAAAAACGAATTTTTTAACACGCCTCTTATAGGGTCAATTGACGGTGCATCGGCTATCCCTCGTAAAGCCGATGTCCCACGGTCAGATTTGCGTCAAAATATTTTGATCAAAATTTTTGTCCAAAAATTTTGATGCAAATATTTTGATACAACTGGACTGGGGGTGTCCCACGATGCATCTCATTTTGATCAAAAACAAACGAAAGACGATATTTATGTAAACAACTAGGAAACTTGTGGAGGTGGAGGATTCTTTCTTTTTAAGCAGGCGAAATTGTTTGAACAGGCCTCTTGAACATTAAAGATGCGAAAAAAAGAAAACAGAAGGAATGCTGAACTTGGCCTTGGCTGGAAAAGGGGTATGAAAGCGTTGGAATAAGCATGCTAAACATGTTGGAGAAGGAGTTGGTCGCCGATGTTCCCGTTTATTATCGATAATAATTGACGACAAGTCAATATATTTTCATGTCCCTTATCAGCAAGGTTGAGGGCAGAATAAAATGCCAGGATACAAACGTGAGGCAGTTTATTCCCGCGAGGAAAATGTTATTAATAAATGATGGACATTGTGGTTGAGGAGATGTTATGAATAGTGCTGTAAGCGTGCATTTAAATCACATTTTTCTCTCCTAATCTAGCAGTTTCTAAAATAAGGTCCTTATCCTATAATCATAGTAATAGAAACGGGCAGCTGTAGTGTTTCACAGGTACAATCGTCAGTTCATATTAGTCATTTCTCCAGCTGCTCGCTCGCATTGTATGCCTTCCATAAAGCGTAAAATTCGGCCTCGATACCTTAAGAAAATCTTTTATTATTTCCAAAACATCCCTCCTGGTATTGCGATTCTAAAGATTGCTTCCTTTCTATTTAAGATCAACTGATTATTACGGATTTCCTAGTTGAGAGCTTCCATCGCCTATCACTGAGACAAATATTTGCTCATATTTACCTTTAGGGCCACACCAGGCGATGAAATAGACGATCACGAACGTATATATATATTTGAAATAATGTTTTGTGAATTCACTTCGTGGTATGGTGATATTATAAATTTAAAACTAAACCTTTTAGTATTCCATGCAATACTAATGAAAAAACTCAACCGGTTTCGATCTTTTCAGGTCCTTATCTAGAGGTTTACGATTAAGATAACGACCTGAAAAGGTGGAAACCGGTTGGGTTTTTAATGCATACTGTGTGGAATACAACAAAGTTTATTTTTGTGTCCATAATATACATAATTATTAATTAAAATACTCATGCAGACGATAAATAAGTTTAACGTATTTGGCCTGTGTGTCAGCGCTTGGCGATGCTTTTTTGTCAAAGGCCCTGTGATTGGTTGGTTTCATCCAATTGGATGAAAATTTAGAACCTGTCCTATCCATTTGTACAAATCGGTGATTTGTACAAACGATAGGACCAAAAGCCAGTTGGACAAAATTTTGACCGTGGGACAGGGTGCGTGTCAGTTGCATCAAATTTTCATCAAAATATTTTGACGCAAATTTGACCGTGGGACATCGGCTTAATAGCGGGGGTGTCGCTATAGCCCGTACTCGCTTTAACGAGGTTCCACTGTATTTGGTTTTAGAAATACCGGTTTAGACGAATGGCAATGGTCAATTTTAACCTCATTTGAAAAAGGCCAGATTGGCACCCATGCGATGCCACTCCACGTGACGTCACAGGGACCTAGATGTTATATGAGTAGATCGGAGTTTTACATCTTGTGAGATTATCAATGCATGCATGAGGCACAGAGCTCAGGGAAACATGTCTTAATAATCACCTATTAAAAGTGGCTAAGGTCAGAAAGTTTTCTTCGTTTGATAAGGTATTAATAATCCTTATTTAAGCCAAGCGCTACCAGCTAGCAGGGTACTCTGCTACCTGCTAGCATTCTGTGTCGTATCAGCTCTCAAAGCCTCACCCCAAGGTCACCTCACTTGCGGCAACGGGAGCCAGAACGACGTCACATGGAGTTTTCCTAGAATTACTTCTTAGCCGTCGCGTTTTCGCGCGCTTGAAACTTTTCACTTTTTAATTTAATCACGAAAAATAGATATCGTCATTTAAAAATCTAAAAGCGTGAAATACGTGCTCCAGGAGTAATAATCTTTCGATTTAGGCAATAAAAAATAATAGGAAACCACCCTATTGGAAAGAAGAAAGCCAGGCGTTCTCATGGCCCATGTTAGCAACATTCTCCTTTTCCTTCCACGCATGCTTTAAAACTACCATAAAACAAAATCAACTTCTTTGCCTGCACCAGAATCTCCCCTTCCCTTCAATCCCTCCTCAGTAATCTTCTACTTCCCAGGACTAACCCAACACCTTTTTCTTTAAAGAATGTGACATTTTTGATTTGTATTTTAGTCCCTGGAAACATTCACAGGCGTACAAAATACGCATGGTACATGGGCGTGGAGGCAATATAAGCTTCCTTATGCATAGGGTCAGGGGAATCTCCACAGTACTAGACTAATGTGCAATGCATTACTCAATAACCCTCTCAGGATAGCCTACACTTTTGGTGAATGTTTGTGAAAAGTAGAATGGTTGGGATGGGGTGGATATTTGAGGAAGGGGCTGAGGTCCTTCTTTGGGAATGGATAGCCTGGGAATTGGTGTTTCACATTCTCAGTGCCGTCGTTTTGGGCCTTCATTATTTTTAATAAAAACTTCTTTTGTTGTTTGATGAAACATTTGTACTTTTCCCTACATTAATGAATTAACTAATCATCACAAGTATCTTTTAGCCTAAAACAGCGCAATTTAGAGTAAAATTGAAAAGTATCCATGATTATGCTGATAGTTTAACTTGTGAAGGTTTTGTTGTATTTTTCATGACAATATACCTTTAGTTTTTAATGTATTGATTTTAGGTTTTAAAATACTCTGAGGTTTTCAAATATTTTATGAAGGAGTAATAAAATATTACGAATAATTGGTGATATTTTGATGATTGGTCAGTGAAATGAAAAATTTTATATCACTGGCCACTTTAGATTTCTAACCAGAGTAAAGGCCCACAGGCCTTGTGTTACTTAAATCATATTTGTAGCAAAAAAAAAACAGTTTTGTTCATGATTACCTATTCTTTATATGATTTTCTTACTAGTAGCTATGCTTGCTTTTCTTCTTTTTGCGAAGGTATAACATAGTATGTATTTTTTTTTGCAGATATTCCTTGAACTTCCGATATTCAGATCCGGAGCCCAATTTTGATCGCTCGAAGGTGAAGGGGTTTCTGTGCCAGTTGATTAAGCTTAAGAACCCTGCTTTTTCGAATGCATTGGAAGCAGTTGCAGGTGGAAGGGTAGGTTGTCACAAACATTGATCTTTTCCAGAAGCTAGTTTATTTCTATTATAATAGTCTGTTAAACTATCATTGCTGAATAAGTATGGAATGCTTAGATTTAAAAATTTTAACATGGAATTTTCATGCCTTTTTACAAGGATGAGGTGAAAATTTCTCAACCTGATATAGAAATGGCGCTCTGATCAGCAAAGCTGTTTGCATGCATTTATGCAGGGGGTGGCTTGCAAGGTTTTTCAAAAATTTATTTGAATTGAACTTGAATAGTGTGTGGTCATAAAATTCTTCTTTAAGTATACTGGGACTAGCCACGGTGATAACTTTTACGGAGTCACCTGCAATGCACATGTTGTGCAAAAAATCCACAGAGGAAAAATCTTTCGCCTTGACCGGGATTCGAACCCGGATCCCTCGATTTCCGGTATAGTCCACAAATTTCCACAGGGGAGAATGATGCCTCGGTAGCTTAACTGGCTAAAGCACTCGGCCGGAAATCGAGGGATCCGGGTTCGAATCCCGGTCAAGGCGAATGATTTTTCCTATGTGAATTTTTCACACAATGAAATTCTTCGTTCTGAATGGATAAACCCCTTAGGAAAAGTATTTGAATTTGACTACAGTTTATGGGAGCTCCTTCCATGTCAACAGGTAAAAAGTGGGCAGATGTATTGAAATGTGGTCTCACATCCCTTGAAGGTGACCTTTGCGGAGGAAGGCCAAAAACGGCAACCATATCGTTAACGGTGAAAAAAGTGCATGATATTGCGTTGGACGAAGGGTGAATGAAGGTAATTGTGAAAGCTTAAGCCATGGAGATATCGGAAGAAAGTGCGTGCAAGATCTTGCACAGTGATTTAAGGTTGCAGAAGGTCTGTGCATTTGCCTGGGCTGGCTTGTCCAAATGCTGGTCAAAAGCAAATGGGCGAATGATTTTTGCAGAATTTTTTAGACTCATTGAACTTACTTCCTAATTTTGTGTGGCGAATTGCCACCATGGAGGAGACCTGGGTCCACCACTTCACACCCAAAATGAAACAGTTGTCCATGCAGTGGGTGGAGGCCGGTGGTTCACTGCCAAAGAAAGTGAAGTTGATTGCACCTGCCATGGCCAGTGTGTTTTGGGATGAGAAATACATCCTGTTAAATGATTACCTTGCAAAAGGCTGAAGAATTATGGGTGGTTATTATTTGGACGTTCAAGTCCAGCTGAGTGTCAAAATTAGGTGGAAAAGGCCTGGCATGAAGAGGGAAAAAGTCATTTTTCACTAAGGCAGCACACCTGCTCCCAATGGTACATGGTGATGGGAAAACCGTGGGATTTGGGGTACGATTTGCTTGTTTTTCTTTACTCTCCTTCCATTTGTTCTCAAAATTGAAGAAATTTGTTCTGCATCCAATGAAGAAGCTGAGGAGACCATAGAGGAATACTTTCACAACCTAACTGACTCTTACTTTCATGAAGGAATGCTGATGCTGGAGACATGCTGGACCAAGTACATTGAAGTCATTACATCTTCATTTTTTAACAGAAAGTCTGTCTTGCATAGTCATAGTCTTGAGGAGAACTTTTCACCTTACCCTTGTATGTTTTTGCCTTTGTTACCTAGGATTGTGTATGTACACCATTATTATGAAGTCAGTGTTGATAATGTGTATATCATTTGCTATCAATTAGTCTATTGTTATTCTTAATAGTGCAATCAAGAGTTGTGCTCTTTATATAGTACTCAAGCATGTTTTACTCTTCATTGCAGCTGTACAATATTGTGATTGACAATGACCAAACTGGTCAAAAGTTACTTCTGAAGGGTAATCTAGCGAACAGGGTGACATTTGTGCCTCTTAATAAAATTCGAGGGAGCACCATTCCACCCGACAAGCTGGCATTTGCTCAAAAGTTGGTGAGTAGCCACTTAATTAACTTTAATTTACTGTATTTTTTAGGGATGGGTCGAATAGTAGATTTCTCGAATTCGAATATCGAATTCGAATATTAAATCATTGCTCGAATATTCGAATACCTCGAATTTCGAATACCTCGAATACTAAACGATGAATGTGAAAATGTTTGACTAGGTCGCCTATGCAGCAGGAAACCCAAGATTTTGGCGAGTAATTGTGATTGCCTTTAAAGGATTCAAACAGGAATTTAGCTGATTAATGGAATATTTTAATTTTATGTAAACAATAGGGTAGTTTCATTCATTAAAGAAAACGAAAGGTATTGATTGTGATTCGTTACCCACCAGTAGTGTATTCATAATATACAAATTATTTCGTTCTAGAAATACCGGTTTAGACTAATGGCAATGTTCAATTTTACCTCATTTGAAAAAGGCCAGATTGGCGCCTATGCGATGCCACTCCACGTGACATCACAGGGACTTAGTTTTTACACGAGAGGATCAGAGTTTTACATCGTCTGAGGTTACCAATGCATGCATGAGGCACAGAGCTCAGGGAGACATGTCTTAATAATCACACAGTCTGTTTGATAAGGTATTAATAAACCTTATTTAAGCCAAGCGCTACCAGCTAGCATGGTACTCGGCTACCTGCTAGCATCCTGCGTCGTAATAGCGCTCAGAGCCTCGCCCCAAGGTCACCTCACTTGCGGCAGCGGGAACAAGAACGACGTCACGCGGAGTTTTTCCTGGCATTCATACTTACCCGTCGCGTTTTCGCGCGCTTGAAAATTTTCACTTTTAATTTAATCGCGAAAAAATAGATATCGTCTTATAAAACTCTAAAAGCGTTAAATACGTATTTCAGGAGTATTAATATTTCGATTTAGGCAATAAAAAATAATAGGAAACCACCCTATTTGAGCATTACGCCTCCGTCGTATTTCTTCTTCTTCCCGGTATTTATTTTCCTGCGCAAAATGCTTAAATAAAGTCAGAAATATGTCGTGTTTGGTCTTATTCTTTTTTAAATTACGCGCACATTACTAATATTTCAATCCAATAAAGGTGTAATAACAATTGCCGAAAGTCATTGTTAGACACCTTTCGGGCTAGTAGATGACTCATGCAGCAGTTGACCTCGAGAAAGGGGGAAATTCGAAGCAGGTAGGTAGAAAAAGGTCAGTGGGTGAGAAAAGGGGGTGGGTGCGAGACACGTTTTTATTTTTCTCGCGGAACTTGATATTTTTTGAAGCTAAGGTTTTTGTAATACAATCCCTGCGCGAGCTGGGATCTTTATTTTGATTTCGGAGAAGAGGAAATCGTCAAGAGTGGGTGAGGCGAATGCTGAATGGAGGGGAATAGCAGATCGTGGGAAATGCGCCAATGTCACTATCCCACGGCACTGAGTTCCTCCCTATGGTAGTTTCATCTCCTGGGGAAGATTCAAAATAAGTGCCTGTCATTATTAGCCACAAAGGACACATGGCAAACACCTCCTCTCATTTTATCAAAAGATGGATGCGGGAAAATGGTCAGTGGGGAGAAAGAGGGAAGGGTGAAACAAGATTCTATTATTTTCCGGTAACTCGATATTTTTTTCAAAGCTGAGGTCTTCGTAATACGATCCCTGCACGAGCCGGGACCTTTTTTTTGTTTTCGGGGAAGAGGAAATCGTTTGAGGGGGTGGGGCGAACGCTGAATGGATGGGGATAGCGGATCGTGGGAAATGCGCCAATGTTGCTATCCCACGGAACTGAGGTTCTCCTGATAAGGGACACCTGGGAATTTCGGATTTTTTTCATCCGATCAATTTCGGTTCCCCACGTCGAACTCTTTTCACCGCTCGAACCCGTGAATTTGATGTATTTCGTCAGCTTGCTTAAAACGGCGCCGCATGCACTAGACGACTAGAGTTCTCATTTTTCCGAGTCAACTACCAACGACGTGCGAGCGATAGTTTATGACGCGAAATTCATAGTATTCGAGGTATTCGAGACGGTACCTTTGGCATAACTATTCGAGATCTCGAATATCGAATACTTTCTATTATTCGAGGTATTCGAGTATTCGCGGATACTATTCGCACATCTCTAGTATTTTTGTAATGGATAAGTTTTTATTTTCACTGTGATTGAAATAGCATTCAATTCCATACATTTATGATTATTGGTGCCTTCTCCGTTGCTCTTTGGTTCCACTAATTCTTGATGGAACCAAGAGAGCAGGAGTTCACTTGTGGAATTGACTCTTTGGTTCCATTTTGAGTTGCAAATCTCGGATACGCTTAAAACTCGTAATAGGTTCTGTTTTCACAAACTGAGAGGTTTGACCATTGATACTGAAGTTAGATATCATACGCTATGCAAGAAGAAAAATCTGATTTTCATATTGCAGTAGTGATGTAATTTTCTCCTCTTGAAATGTGGCGGAATGTGATTGCAGGTTGGGGCGGATAAGGTGTGGGCTGCCATACCGCTTTTGGAATTTGATGCCACGGTTGCTCCTGCCATTCAGTGGGCATTTGGGAGCTCTTTCATCTGCAAAGACACAAACACAGCCTCCAAGGTGGCTTTCCATCCCAAGATATTGATTCGTTCGGTGACTATGGACGGAGACACTATGGATCCAGGTTTGTTTGCCTTTGCCCTCTCTAACCCCTTGCGCTGTAATGAGTCTGGCTCGTCATGAACTTTCGATGCAAAACTGCGCAATGACGAGCCACGCTTTTTCGGATTTTCATAATTTTAGCAATACTTCTAGACAGGGTTCCCATTCAACCTTGAAAACCTTAAAACCGTGAATTAGCCGTGAATTTTGCATACCGTGAAAAAACTTGGAAAAGCCGTGAATTTCGTCCTAGTGCCTTAAAAATCTCTCACTCTTGATTTTACGATCGTACGACTACGATTCACATATTGAAAGAAAAATGGATATTTTGATCATATTTCAAGGTCAGTCACGCGCAGACATGGCCGCGAATTTATCTGGACACGTATATTTGAAGCGCAATTATTAGTCCATGTGTCATGATGACACATTGACCTTAAGTCAGTACTCAAGCAGGGAGACTGGTAACTGGTAGTCATTAACACTTGCAAAAATTCAGACGCTTCTTAACATCCCTGGCACCCTGGTCCCTGGTCCTATTTTCCCACGCACAACCTTTAGCCAGAGCTAAATTTTGCAAACTATATGTGACGTCAGGAGAGATAGCACTTTCATTGCTGCGTTTGGATTCACTGTGTCTGTCGAGTTTGTTAAATGTGTAGTTTACTTGCGGCCGATGTTTGTTAAGCGATCAATATTTCTGCTTAAAATGGTTCATCTACTAACCGTGAGTTTGAAGACATTTAGAGCGTGAAAACCTGGAAAAAACCTTTAATTTTGTTATTTAGATTGAGTGGGAACTCTGCTAGAGGAACAATATAATTACTTTTAATACTTAACAATGTCACAGCATACATAGTATACATAAATACAGTAAACTCTTGATTTTACGAAGTCAGTGGGACCGGAAAATTGGCACTTCGTAAAATCGAGTTTCGTAAATTCAAACCTTTTTCATAAGTCACGAAAAAAATGTTCGCTTTTGTTTCTTCCGCCGTTTTTTGTCTTTAGTGGTCTTATTTAAATGTTTTCGGTGGTTATTCCCGGTATAATTCATAGAAAAGGCTTTTTGCTATCGATTTATGATGTGAAAAATCGTTAAATAATTATACCACCATAAAATTCCCATTTCTTGTTCATACTTCAACATCAACGATCGCTAAAGAAATTCGCGACCAGTTTTGAAAACGTAATCAAATAATGAATTTCAATGTTTATTATAAGAATTAACAGTAATAAATTTGTGGTTAGGAGCCAATAGCTACTATTAAGTATGCAAAAGATAGATATTTGTTTCTGACACCCACGGAATTTTAGCGGCAGCCGGCCTAACCGCCATATATGTCGCCCTCTATCGCTCAGTGACGAGAAAAAAAGAAAAACAAGGGTCTTAGCCCGTTTCCAAAATAACCTTTGTAAGTTAATATTTCGAGTTACTTCGTATTTTCAGCAGAATGTGCTCTATTTTCACTGAGATTCAATTACGATCATAAAAAACGTAGGATGTGATTATCTTCTGGCGAATATTTGAAGTAAATTCTGTTTGAGTTCTCCGTCCGACTACTGTGTTCCATCATCCTCGCAGACGTTGCCATAAAAGACTTAATTCTTCATCAGGACTGTATTCTTCATACCGGGTGTGAGGTGACCTGTTCATATAGTATGTTTCTCTCCTTTTATGCCGACAGGAGCAAGGTTCCAACCGGAAAACGACAGGAGAAACATCTTACAGTATCGGAGAAATATAGATAGAAACGTTATTATCCACATTGATTGTTTTCCTACAAGAGACGTTTTATCATTTCTCAACGTGGTTAAGTATTGGTTCGCTAGCGTGAATTCCCAAAAAATGACACGCAAAAACCTGTACCGTCACCTCATTTAGTTTTCGTGTTCCTTTCTCCGCCGTATTGAAAGTTAGGCAAAGGATCATTGACATAGAGAAAAGATTTTCTTAGTTTTAGCACTAAAAAAGAGTCGCGCCATAATCGTAAATAAATATAGTGTGGAAAGAGCAAAGAAATTAATTTCAATTGAAAAGTCAGCTGAGAAGAGGAGAGACAATTATAAGCGCGGCACCATTTTCCCGATAGTGGAAGATACTTCTTCCGCCTCTCTCCGGTTAATAACTTCCCCCCGTTGCAGGTAAAGATGAAGCATGCCCTTCTCCACAATCGGGGAACGTTCCCAGTGGGTGGGGTGAATAAGAGTGGGATGGGGATTGCCTGAGGGAAGAAGTGTGGTCAGCACAAGGACTGGTGAAGGGGGCAGGACAAAGAAGGGTGGGGAAATGGCCTTCAGCTCTGCCTCAGTCTACTTTTGGGGGCCGTATTTTTTTGCGACGCACACAAGCTCAGTCTCCTTAGGGAAGGAGTGAATGGGAAATGCTGGGGAAGGAGGGGTTTGGGATGCGTAAGGTGGGTGTCAGCAAGATCAGCCAAAGGCGGCAGGAGGGAAGGGACGGCTTTGGAAAGACAGAACCCCAGCATGGGAGAACGGGGAAGCGTGTGAGAAGAAAGTTCATGGCTAGACTTGGAAGTGCGTCTTCATTACGAGAAGCCTGAAATATAAATTGGCGGTAAATAGAGCCCAGTACTTAAGATATTTAAGTTGTTCATTCACAAAGGCCAATATATACACGAAAAGATATTATGGCGCGGATTGCATGTATCAACGTCCATTTCGGGATGTTATTAATTTCTGTTCCCATTTATAAAAGTAGCAAATAGATTTGAAAGAATGATAATCATGAATAAAAATATCTAAATCGATATCCAAACGCACATGAGCAAAATAGATGAATGTATACATACCGATCCATCGCAAGTAATACCGCTCAAGCTTCTTCCGGTATAGGACTTTAAAATCCTGGATAATGCCTTGGTCCAAGGGCTGGGACTTGCTAGTCGAGTTCGGGGGTAAAAAGAGGACTCGAACATTAGCCAATTTTAGATCTTCCACGTATTTATGAACGGTGGCATTATCCATTATTAAAACAATTTTGCTGTTCTCTCCAGCAATTTTTCTCTGTAGACGTATAACCGTTTGCTGGAAAATTTCTCGGGTCATCCAGCTGTTTTTATTTGCATGGTAAAAAACGGGGAGGGCTTCCAATTTTACATGTTTTAAGCACCGTGGCCTTTCAAATTTCCCAATGACAACGGGCTTATTTTGTCCGTGCCCGTTTGGTTGACGCACAGCCCCACAGTAACACGCACTTTACTCTTTTTCCCCCCATGGCACCTTTGCCCTTTGAAACCCAGGGTTGCGTCAGGTAATTCATTAAAAAATAGCCCAGTTTCAGGGGCCAGCGAGGGTGAGCTCGTCGAGGAGAGGGTCCCGGATTAGGGACCCTTCGAAGTGCTTCGGTGAAAAGTAGTCAAGTAGTCTTCGAAGTACGTTCACAGCAGTGCAAAGGGTTAATTAGGGGTGTACGAAATACTCCGCGCGACCTTCCTGACATGTTAAACTACGAATTATTGTCGATGCTATGTTTACGAACACGCACGTAAATAGGGGCATAATGTCAGCCGCGATATTTTAACTGAACTCCTACTCCCCCTAAATTCCCACAGTGAGGTTTTTGGCGACCCATTTCTCTCCAAAGTTGCATTATCATTTACGATTTCGCACTTTTGATGGACCACAGTTGGAAGCGCTGATTTTTTAGCTACTTACGCCGGCGTAACTAGTTTTGTTGACAAATTTTTCGCCGTAGTTCGTATAAACGAATGCCATTTGCTCCTAGGGACCGAGCCGAGGTTCGTAAATTCAAAAAATTTTGTATAATCGAAACTTCGTATAATCGAATAGCGCCATGTATTTAGCATAGGCTTTTCACCGGGACCGCAATATCACTTCGTATAATCGAAAACTTCGTAAAATCCTGCTTCGTAAAATCAAGAGTTTACTGTAATTCATATTTCATGAAACATGATGCATTGGAAGGATTAAAATGATTTTATTTGAGTAGCGATAGCTGTGTTCTCCATGTTTAATAATCATATTTTTACTCACGGTTCAATGTTGATTAAAAATTACAAAATATCACTTCACCACCATTTAAAAGAGAACCACTGAAAAAATAAATAGAGAATAGGAGTACTATATTCAGAAAATTAATCATTATTAATTATTAAAAATTAATAATTAATGTGGAAGGGGTTAAATACGTATTCCAGTGTCACGTGGGAAAGAGGGGAGACTGCAAATGTCACATTCATTTTTCCCCGGTACATCTGTGATGTAAAATTGGGAGAAAATTGGGTTAAATTAAGTTAATCACGTTTCAACTGTAAAATATGCTGAAATCCTAAAGTGTATTTTCCCAGCAATGCAAATCCCACATAGTAGTACAGTAGCCCCTCAATTGTTTATTGAGAGTATGTACGTACAATGTTTTTTCTTTTAATTTCTGGAATATGCTCTTAATTTCCTTTTCCTCCTCTCCTCTCTTGATGAATTCCCTTGGAAACAGTAGTTATTGCCTGTAGTTATTCAAGATGTTTATCTTTCTACATATATCTATGCTCTTATTAGAAAAGTCTGGCTGTAACATTGTCCTTAAGTGCACATGTGGCAATATTTTAGTCCTAGAAAGGGTGGTGACCTTATTTTCTCTCAAACTATTTTAAAGTTTTGTCTTTTGCTGTTTTTTGTAAACTCTCCTCTAATAATTTTCTGATGCGTGGAACTGGTTAACACACCTGACTGGCCATCGTGAGATCCGGGTTCAAATCCCAGCTAAGTCAAATATTTTTTCATAGTGAACTTCATTCTTAGGTGCATTTAACTTTGCACCCGTGCGCGTGACTGTGTACGAAGTCACTTGTTCCTGCAGTGCTTTGGAATCATAGAGAACATCATACCAAACAATAATAATTAATAAGAAAAAAATGTGTAAATAAATCCTGAAAAAATAAAATTATAGGTGGGGAATCTGCAAATCTCTCAAAATTTCTAATTTTTTTTTTTATTCATTACTAACACATCACCCAAGTGTCACCACCAGATTGTGTGTGTGTGAGTGTAATATTGTGTAATAGAAAAGGATAATATAAGATTTAATTGCGTTTGCTCAAGCCCCCAATGGGCCATGGTTTTCATGAAACATTGCATTACATTCTTTGGATGGAAAAAGCCTAGACTTGTGCATCCCGCAGTGGAATAGTGATGCAATATAATGAAAATCTTGTCATACACACTTTTATGGAGAACCTTTCACTCCGTTGATAGGCACGATGAAGAGCATGGAAGCAATACATATTGCTGTTATGTTGCAATATTATTATGTCACAGGTTGCATACAAGGAGGTGTTTATTATCACCACAGGGATAGAACTTAAAGTCACTGCGCTCTATGTCACTTCTGTTGAATAATTAAATGTTTGAAAGGTAATTTTGCTGAATATGTATTGTGAACAATATATCCTTTTTTTATGCAACATATTTTCACCCTGAAACCAAGCATTGAAGGCTATTTAATTGTTAAGCAAGGAGCACTGCCATGATGAATTTAGCTATCACAGGCTCTCTCTGCCGTGTTTATTATTGACAGGGAGAAGGTGTTATTGAAGTCTGTTAGAGTCACGGAACTAGTACTTTTGATTGATAACATCTTGAAAACGCGATGGGTACAAAGATAAATGATTCGAAGGACCAGGCGGTTTATGATAATTGAAATTGCAATACTTCGGTTTGATGATATATTACAAAAAAGGAGAACTCTCCCGTTCGACCATTCTACATGGCGACCAAAGGCTGACTGACTACCCTCGTGCCGGAACACGTGGGGGCAGTTACAAAGTTTGACTTAACACCAATTTGACTTACTCTGTAAATAAAAGAAGAACGAATTGAATTGGCGGGAATTCAAACTGGATTACAAAGACTTCAAACAAAGTCTGTTAGAGTCACGGAACTAGTACTTTTGATTGATAACATCTTGAAAACTAAAGCCCAGTGGACTCTTGCGTAAAGACCTTTCTCTTCAAATTTCAATTTTCAATTTCTATCGTGCTGTGAAGTTTGAACGTGCTCTTGTGGTGACACTTGGGTGCTTTCCCTTGTCAGTGAATTTATCCATGTCTGACCTTGATACACTTTGGTGGAAGGCCTGCCTGTACTGAAATTATTTTAATCCATGTTTGTGGCATGTTGCACGTGCAGGAAACATCCGAATATCCAGGCTAACAATGGGGAGAGGCGGCACGAATAATCGGAGATAATCCAAACTTTCACTCTTATTTCTTATAATATTCACAATTTATGTAAATCGTATGGTAGATTCTTGTTAATGGGGCCACTGGTTGTTTGGGGCAGCTGCTTAATAGGGGCAGATCTGTAAGAGCAGAACCCAATGTGTAGTAGAATTTCCATGAGTTTTTTTCACTTAACTGGGGCAGTATGCTACTGGATTCGGCCATGAGGGGGTGACATCGACTATATACTTTCAATGAAATTTTAATTTTTCTATCTCACGATACCATTTTTTTTAAACATGATCCTTCTTTTGTCTTCTTTTTCACGTAGGTTAACTATTCTTGCCTTATTCTTTGAGCTCTTATTGGTAGATCATATGGTAGAGGATCCGGGTCTATTTCTGTATCTTGAGACCTCATTCAATTTAGTGTCACTTTTAAGAGAAGGGGACTACTTTGTCAGTGTTGTCGGCTATAGATGATAGGTTAAGAGGTAAGTGTTTTGGGGATAGAAGGCAGTGGGCAATGACCGTCAGTTTTAGCTTTTTCTTGGCCAATGGCCACCCTTGGTATTGGGAATTAACCAGTGGCGGCTGTTGATAATTTATTTAAGGTGTGCATTAGAGCAGATATAGGATGATTTAATTATATTATGTTAATACTAATCCATGAGCATTATATTTTGTTGTTATAGAATACATAGCAAGCAAAGCATGTCACTGGTATATTCTACCCTTAAAATTGCATGAACAGAAATAATATTAGCATGCATGGAAATAATTATTCTAAACACGCCTTTACAAGTGACGGTAGGTGAAATTCATTCTCCTTTCCTTACACCCTATGAGGAAGTAGTGTAGAAAACGGCCAAACAGATGACTCTGTAGACGGACCTGGGCGCAGATAGTGTAGGTTGCGGCAACACCTCTACTCTACTTGCGAGTCACTCACCAAAAATATGCGTGTGCGCACTCGCATGGTATTGAGTCTGCTCCCATCACCCATTTGAACAGCACCTACCCCCCCCCCCCCCCGCTTACTTCGTCCCGTCAGAGAACCCACAAGCGATCGCATAGACCGAAAATGCGCCCGGTGCGATGCCACGGGACCTCACACTTTTAGAGCGGTGAATTCGAAAAGGAGATAGCTGTAGCATTCGGAGCTTCATGTTTCTTGCATATGCAGACAGGATTTTTATCCTTCTCGTTGCAAAGGAATAGTTTTCTTTTATTATTCATTCATCTTTGGGTGTGCGCTTGCTAACATGCGTGTACGCACGCGCCGTCACTGGAATTAACCGGTGAAAATGAGAAAGAATTGGTGACACCCATGGTGGAGATTTAAGAGTGGGTACAAGCCAATGTCCAACATTATTTTTTGCATTATTAACATCTCATTTCAGCATTTGTTTAGGCACATTTACAGTATACTTGACCTTACTCAGGCAGCTGCTTAGATGGGGCAAAATGTGCCAGTGCCTATATGTCCTAATTAAACAGAATCTACCGTATTATTGTTCATGCACATCGTCCGTTATTTTAGATTGCTTCAAGGCCTCATCAGAGCTTCCTTCACTTGATCACAAATCTTTTTGGCGGTGATAATGTCCACGTATTCCCACTGGTCCATATACATTAGCAAACTGTCAATGCAGGCTAGTGTCTGGCTGTGGCTAATGTGATCTCTACTCCCTTTGTCTCCGCTTTCTCTTCCATCGCTGCCTTCACTTCTGCTACTCCCTTTCCTTCACGTTTGACCTTGACTGGTTGCAGCGTAAACATGCCTAAATGTGATGAAGTCTCCAGTTCCCTTAGGCTTTGTTCAACCACACCCAAGTAATTGCACATTTTTGGTATGAAAAATACATTAAAAACCGTAGGTAACATTTTCTTCTTTCCTTCGTTTTACATGGGGACTTCTAGTGGGAATGATCAGCCTTGTGTGTCCTTGCATTAAAATATGATAATCCTGTTGTCCGAGTTTATGTTTTATCAAGGTTGTCGAAAAAATTGAAGGATGGTGAAACTCATGCAAAGTGGATAATCCGAAGTATGAATAATCTGCACAAGCATAATCTGGAGTTTATTATGCACAGTATTACATATCAATGCTTTCTAAAATCTCTTTATTCTCTTCTCGTAATGTGAATGATCAAAGGTGGCACTGTGTCTGGAGGTTCGGCGCCTAAAACTGATGCTTCAGTTCTCAGTCACCTTGAAGTCCTTCGCCAAGCCAAGGAAATATGTGAAACAAAAGGAGCGGAGTTGCAGCAGGTCGAGAGAGAGGCCAAGTCCATTGTCAAGGTTGCCGATAGGTATGTAGTGTCATGAACTGATGCTATTTCTGGTGCACTCATGTAATGAAGTATAACCTTGACAGAATGATACCTGCCCCTCAATTCTGTAAATGTTATTAGCTTAAAACGGGTGCTAGTTATCACAGTGATAACTAGCAGCTCTTGCTGCTCGACTCTGCGGCAAGGTTGTAGTCCAAGGGGACAGAGATGTTACGTAGTGGCTGTAAATTTCATTTCATCAGGTACCGCACTCTGCAGCAGCAAATAGACATGAAGAGGACCGAGCTGAATATGCTCGAGGAGAGATTGAAGCAGACCACTCACCATCAGCACCAGGAAGAAGTGGACAGGCTGAAAGTTACCATTGGTGAGTTTCCAATTCTGTTCTAGGCTCAATCTCACGAGAAAGAATTTCTTCTTCAGAATTTATAATAATCACTCAAGTGTCTTAATCATTCTGTTTTGAAATACCTCTGTTGTGTCAAGCCATGCCTCTCTTGTTACAAGGATATTCCATCGCATTTGCTATTGATATCCTAGTGGTTAGCACACTACAATATGACACAAGCAATGTTGGTTTTAGGCCCTAAGAAGTATTTTTTTCCTATACATACTTTTATATTTGCCTTCTGCATCAAAAATAATACACAGCATTCAAATCTTGGTGCCTCTTCTTGGCTTAGACGTTTGGCATGTAAGTGCTCGAATGAATTGAGAGTGAAAGTGGATGATGATTTCAGAGGAGCTGAAGTCGAGGGTGAGCGAGTGCAAAGAGCAGGAGTTGGAGGGGCGCAAGAAGGTGTCGGAGCTGGAGGCGAAGATTGCCGACTCAAAGGGGACGAGGGAGCGCGAGCTGAAGGCTGCGCAGCAAGTGATGGACAAGGCCAAGGCCAAAGTGGAGAAGAGCGAGAGGGACTGGGCCGGCAAGGAACAGGTCGGTGAACTACGTGATGTGCATTTGTTTGATTGTTAATTGTTGAAGGTTTAATTCAGGGCCGGCCTTAGGGCGGGGCAACCGCCCCGGGCCCCGCGTTCTTGAAAAAAATAAATAAAATATACGATAGTTTTGAAAATGCAGTTTCAACTATTACTGTATTGTTAAGTCCGTGCTAGACAAAAAATAATGTTATGAAAAAGGAATAATAATGCAGTAATTTTTATTGTGCAATTGCATTTGTCAGTACAGTACTGTGTCGTGTGAGTGATAACAACGAGTGAGAGAACTTGACATGAGTGAGAGCGGGCGCTTTTGAATTTTATGAATAAATATAATTATAAATTTTATTTGTATTATACTATTTTGAACTCAACTGCGTGATGGTATCATAACGGCTTAATTACGAAGTCTGAATTTGGGAGGGGAACACATACTTAGCCAGAGAGTGGTAGGGATTCAAAATGCTCGAGTTTGTAGATGGGGTATAGAGTTAAATATTTTAAGTGAAGGGCCCCGCACTGAAGGTTCGCCCCTAGCCCCGCACCTGCTAGGGCCGGCCCTGGTTTAATTTAGTGAGAGTTTGTTACATTGACAAGGAAAGGTTAGGTGTTCAATTGAGTGTTCAGTTTATAAATAGACATTAATCAGTGTTTTGTGATTCGTCCCTCTTTCTCTTTCATCGAACACTCCCCCGACAACAACCAAACCAATTCCATCAATAAATATGAATAAATAAAGTTTCCTGCATTAATCAAACGACTTACATATGGTTTTTATGGTAAAATTTTATCTTTTAAGGAAGGTGGTGTATGAATAATGTGATAATTAGTGTTTAAAACAGAAAGGGGAAGATTTTATGTATTTGAACTGTTCTTATTAGCAGGTAATTAATTTACTTTAATGTGTTTTAAAATATTTAAGTTACTTGGTTTGTGTGTGTTCCTTTTCTTATTTGTTGATGGATTAATTGGTTGATTGTTGTCAGGGGAGTGTGGAAGAAAGGGACAAATCACAAAACACCATTTAACGTCAATTTATTTAAACTAAACTTTCATCTCTCTGGAAATCTCTGAAATTAAATTTTCATGGTTAATGTTAAGGAAATCTCATGAAAATACTGTGTTCCTCTGAATGTAGTCCGCCACCTTGAATATAATCCCCCTTAATTTTTGGGGTTTTATTTTTGGAGAAAAATTCATTGGAGCTACCCATAAAGCTTCACACGAATCAGACCCATCATTCGGATTGGTAGGGTTAACTACCACTCTCAATGTTACAATTCCTACAGCAGTTCTGCCTAAAGTTATTCAATTTCGTTATCATTTTTGGAGATGTATATTTTACCTAATAATCAACTATTTTTAGCAATAGAAATGCAAATTTTAGCACCCACTGCCTAAATGCACCAAGACCTTTGAAAATGACTGGTAGAAAGTTGTGCATTATGTACATGTTGTCGTTCGGATTAATTTGTCCATATTCAATTCACATGTCTATCTTTGAAAATACCTTTTAGGTGATTCTTGCTGTGTATAACTGCATTTGATGCGTCTTTCTGCATTGTTTGTTGGTGATCACTTGTTTTTTGCATGTGTGAATTACCTTTGTATGTCAAATTTCACAGATTCAGCACTATACCCTTTCTTCAAATTGCTATTAAGAAGTATGTAAAACTACTAGTGCTCTCTTGACGAAATCAGTACCCCATGTTACTAGGCTTTGCCTAATTGAAAAAATAACATACAGTGGAACCGCATTAATGTGAGTACGGGCTATTGTGAGACCCCTGCCGGTACAAAATATAGTATAGAGTGTTCCACGTTTAGTTGACAGTACGGGCCTAATGGAGAACAGGGTTGCCAAGCTTCCGCTCCGCCGGCAGGCATCCTGACAGCATATGCAACCATACATTATGTAGTGCCAAAATGGTGTAGTTCAAATAGGAGTTTGGGATCGCACGAAAGACAGTGTGAATTAAGAAATTTATTTGCATAAACTAAAATATCTTTGCTGCAATATCAAAGGAAAAGCTTTTTGTTATTTTACAGTTGTACTTATTCAATATGCACAAGCTATATAATGAATAATCTCTTATGTCAAAAATAACAAGTGAAGGATAGTAAAATTTATCGCCACTTCTGAATGTGACAAAATTTCTATTCCTTCCATATTATGCAATATATTTTTGGCTATGGCTAGTATTTCATAAAAGGCGATGTTGTATAAAACAACGATGGTTATATCAGACGGATAATTGGCTTTTCAATGTTATAATGAAAATTAACTCTAAGCGTAATGTCAATGTCCACTTCCTTGACAAGGTGTTGGAATCTGTTCTCCAACCAACGTATAGCAGTACTTAGTCATAACAAATTCCATGAGGGTTGTGGCATCAATTTCTGGTGTCCTATAAAAAAGGCTAGTGTCCTAACTCCCCTTGCCACACGCATTTTAGGAGGCTTGTTGGGTAGTATGTAGATGTAGATGAATGTCAGGTGTACTATTCAAACGAGCGGCAATGTTATCATCCATTTTTCTGATAACTGAATCATGCGAAGTGAAACGCTTGTACTTCATCATCCTGATGTTGCATTTTTAGTATCCCTAGATATAATCATGGCACAATAGCAATGGCAAAACTTACCATGAATATCAGCATGTACTCAAGTGACAATGAGCAGCTAAATCCTCCCTGAAAACAATGTTTACAGCATGCACTCTGTGTATTTCCGGACTCCCAATGGCAGTTCAGGCACCTATGACGTCATGCTTTGCTTCGGCAGAGCTCGGATGTCTTCTCTCGGTGGTCGGCTCAGAGAAATTTTTCTCGATTTTAAAGTCAATTTTTTTATTTCTTTTGATGATGAATGGAGAAGCTTAAGGTATTTTTGCGATTCCATTTGACCTGTTCAAAATAGTTTTTTCAGCAATTGACGACCCATGCAAGTTCCCCATTGCTGGCGATCTGTTAGAAACTAAGATGTAATGGAGTGCTCACTCTCAAATTCATGTGATAAACTGCCGTTCAATAAATATATACAGTAAAACTTTGATTTTACGCAGTTGGAGGGACCGAAATATGGGCACTGTGTAAAATCAAAGTGTGTAAAATCAAGAGTTGGTATTGAGGAGGAGTATAGTTTTCAGGATAACACTAGCTCATTATTGCTCGGAAAATGAAGCCTAATAATCTTATTTACTCAAAAGCAACACCACAGATGACATGTTACCTTAAGAGAAACAACTTTGCTTTCCTGAACAGTGTTTCCCATGGTTGAACAAAATGGTTGAAATGGCATTTCTGGCACTAAGATTACTTCTGTTACCCAGGAGAAATTTCGGAATGGTGATACTAAATGGTCGCAGAGAAGCTAATTTTCGAAAATATTCTCATTAGAAGCAGTTTTCAGGATATCCGTTTAACCACCAGCAGACAAACAAAGATTGGAGATTGAAGAAATGAGATACCTGAGGATAGTCATCCAAATTAACCCCATTAACAGGGTGCAAAATTTTGCTAATACATCACAAAGGCTTTACACCCTGTGGGCCTGGGTTCAAGTCCTGGCAGTAGCAGAGACTTTTCAGAGATGGCCCTATCCCTACTTGAGTCTAATGTGGAGGGCACTTCCAGTGCACCACTCTGCCCATCAGATGGGAAGTTAAGTCCTGGTCCATTTTGAGCTTATCATTACAACCTGGCTAATGCCAACATAGGGTTCCTATCCCCCCAGCCCTTACTTCATGGCGCTAATGACCCCAGTTGTTGGTTACCTCCAAATAGCATACCATAGATAATACGGAGGACCCGGGATATTCGGAAATTCAGATTTTTCCGGTGCTTAAATCACTTTTTTTAAGTGAGCTATTTAAATGACCGCGCAACTGCCGTCATGCCGCCCGTGATGAATAAAAAATGACAAATAGTCCTGAAAATTTTTCCTTCTTTATAATTTATATGCATTAAAAAAGCATTTCCCCATTAAATTTTAGCATTAGTAGATTGACTCTTCCGGGAATAGCTTCTCTGTCGGCATTCTTCCGCGAATTCAGCGCCGGGACCTTCGACTCACAAGCCGAGTGACTTAGCTTCACGTAATATTTTGCTTCCCCATATCTGATAACAACACCGGACACTTTTTGTATATCGATTTAATGGTACTAAGCCATTCCTGAGTTTAAAGGAACTGCCTTATCACTCACGTCTTGAATTTGACTTCAATGATTACATGACGATTGACGACGCGAGTTATTCTCTGAGGGCATTAACTCCCGTTCCGTTAAAACGCTTGCCACCTAGCGGAGTTAAGCTAATAGCTATTCAAGTTCCAACCATATTTAACTTAAACCGTCTGACAATGATATACAAGTTGAGTCGGTTCTGATAAGCGCGCAGCGCAAGCAATTTTCCCTCGCCTCCATTTGTCCCGCAGATGTGGGGTTAGCCTGGGAATGAGACAATGCAGGCTGCTTTTACCATCGTGTTGAATCACCATCGACTTACGTCCATACTAGAAGTACGACTATCTTTTTTGTATCACCTTGGAAGCCAAAATTTTGGCACGGGAGTATTTTTAACGACTCATTTCGCCATTATATTTCGCTGGGGTGACGGAAAACATAGCGTTGGCAAAATTCTAGAAAGCCTTGCGTTGGGGATAGATATTCCGTAGCTCATAATTCTGGATATAAACAGCGTCGATCAATAAGTCGAATAATAAACGAAAGGTGATAATGTTAATATCTCCAGCGATCATGTCTTAATCAAAAGTAGTTACGCATGCACGGCGATTGCCGTGTGTTTTAGGTTTCGATATCCTTCTACGGCGAATTTGAACTAAGAGCGACATTCGCGTTCGTAATGGAGCCTGAGAGGGCTCACGGGGAAGCAATAATTAGATTCGCGATGTATTTAGTTTCACGCTCTACAGCGCGATGTCATTTCAACGGTTCCTGTATTCATTTTGCAACTCATTGAGACGAAATAATAACCTAACTGCATATTGCTCCAGTCGGATTTTCAAAACAAGCCGAAAGACAACTGCGTAAAATCAAGATTAGCGACCTCTTAGGGGCTGGGGTTATGCTGCGCAAAATCGAAAAACTGCGTAAAATCAAGAAAAGATGTAAAATCGAAGTTTCACCATTGCAATTCCCTATGCTTTCTGGCCGGACTTGAATGCCGCTGCGTAAAAACGAGACTTGATGTAAAATCGAAGTGCGTAAAATCGAAGTTTTACTGTAGTTCATTTTCGTGAAAATATTGTGGCGTTAACAAATGACAATGATTGATCTTCTTTTGTTCCTCGGGCGGCAGAATGCAGGCACACTCACACGTCCGTGTGTTGCGTGAATAGAGAGCCTTTGAGGGTAGGCACCATGACCAAAGAACACAAAACACGTTCAAGCTAGAAAATGAAACTAACAGAGCAATATGAGAACATAGTTAATTTATCTTCCTATTTGCTCTACACAATTTAAGAAAACAAAGAGAAGATTAAGTCTGCTCTGGTGCAAGAGAGCAAACCATCGTAACAGAAGCACCTGAGGAATTCAGAACATGAAGAGTTAGAAGGAGCTTTGTTTCGGGTGGTTTTGCCCACATCAATCTATTGAGAAAGGGGGTATGCTTGAGGCTAAAGCAAAGGAGAATTTCAGGGATAGATTGAGAATCGAGAACTTCAAAGTATTCGGAAGGATATTTACACTAATTTAAAGCACGGAAGCATTATCTGCATTCATATGTGATGTTGCTTGCGAGTAAATAAGATTATTAAGCTTCAATTTCCATCCTCCAAACGAGTAATTACCTCCTGGAAACAAACCGGCCCCTATTGAAAAGGATTTCATGCTAAATACTGGAATACCTCACATGTTAAACTTCCTCACTTATGAAACTTTTTTTGGTTGAAAGTTTCATAAGTGAGGTTATACTGTTGATTGTTTGAGGCGTCACTTTTTGGAAGTTGCTCATGATTAATGAAAATTGTACTTTGTTGTCCCACATATATTTATTTACACGCAACCGCGGTTTCGACGCACTGCGTCATCATCTGGCCAGATGATGACGCAGTGCGTCGAAACCGCGGTTGCGTGTAAATAAATATATGTGGAATAACAGAGGTTATACTGTATTTTTTTTGACTCACAATGTCTTTATGTTTGTTAGATATGATCAACTGCAATCAGATTTCATATGCAGGAATTTTCAGAGAAATGCAGTAAGAAAATAACTTAATTTCTTTTTTTTTCTTAACAGCTGTTGTCAACATTTCCTAACACACTCCTGTTTAGCTGACATGGTGGGTTGATGTTGATGTAGGTGAATGTGAAGTGACAACAAAAACAATGTGCCTTCCTTGGATAGAGGCTAGGTCAAATTACCCTTGTGTTGTTGCATTTTGCACTCCTGTAATTTCTGAAATCTGTCATTGTAGTGCTATTGTGTATTTCATTTTCCTTCTATCCTGTGCGGAGTTGGGTGGATATTAAACATTTTCTTTCTTATTTGTGTTGTGCTATTTTTTCTTTATGTTCCGTTTGTCTGGTTATTAATTTGTGAAACTTGAATCATTAATCAGGACTTGGAAACACTGCGTTTGGAGACCAAGGAGCTCATGGGGAGTGTGGAGGCTGGCAAAACGCAGCTCGCCAATCTCGAAGAGGAGCTGAAGAAAATGGAGGCGGACATCCAGAATGCAGAGGAAGAAGTGAAGGCGTGCTCGGTGAGTGGCGACACAAAGTATGAGTATACGAGTGTAGGGTGGTTTCCTTCATCAAAGAAAACGAAATGCATTGATTGCGATTCTTTACCCACCATTAGTGTATTCATAATATACAAATTATCTCGTTTTAGAAATACGAATGGCAATGGCCAATTTTAACCGCATCTGAAAAAGGCCAGATTGGCCCATGCGATGCCACTCCACGTGACATCACAGGGACCTAGTTTCTATACGAGTAGATAGGAGTTTTTCATCGTCTGAGATTACCAATGCATGCATGAGGCACAGAGCTCAGGGAAACATCTCTTAATAATCACTCATTAAAATTACCCAAGTTCGGAAAGTTTCCTTCGTTTGATAGGGGAATAATAATCCTTATTTAAGCCAAGTACCTGCTAGCAGGGTACTCAGCTACCTTCTAGCAGCCTGTGTCATAACAGCGCTCAAGCCTTGCCCCAAGGTCACCTCACACGCCTACAGCTGGAACCAGAAATACGTCACACGGACTTTTCCCATCATTTCTACTTAGCCGTCACATTTTCACGTACTTGAAAATTTTCACTTTTCGTTTAATCGCAAAAAATAGATATCATCATTGGAAAATCTAAGAGCGTGATACTCCAGGAGTATTAATCTTTCGGTTTAGGCAATAAAAAAATAATAGGAAACCACCCTATTCTCATTTGTACATGTTTGAAGAATGAGAGAAGGTATTTGTCCCTGCTATCGGTTAGTTAAAGATCTTGCCAATCTCAAAAGTCACAATTACATAACATACAAGGAGGATAAAAATGTTTATTTTGTCTCTTGAATAGTTTGATCATTTTTAATGCAAATACTCATACAGTTAACTCTTGATATTACGAAGTTCACACAACCGAAAAAACCAGAGGTTTGTCATAACGAATTTCGTGTGAACGTTTCTTTTGGGAGTAAATGCAATAAATCTTAACTCGCCAAAATATCTTGTCTCCTCAATCTCCCGTACCCGTAGTCGCGCTATGAAATGGCTTCAGAGTCATGTGTTTGATATATGCACTTGAATTACGTGCAAATGTATAAAAACCAAGTAAATTTGTTTGATTTTATCAACAGAAGAATGCGGGAGAATGTCATTAATCCCAGCACTTCCTGAATCATAACATATTATTTATTAAAGATGAAATAATATGTATCTTTAAATTACACCGTAGAATAATTGCATGCATCAGGGATAGCTAAATGGAAATCAAATTGACAAAAGATAGATCTGAAATGACTATGTATTCTTATCATGTATGCAAAGTTAAGCATTTATTGTGCTCTCTAGAATTTTTTGTGACTATAGAGGTAGATTTCTTACAAAATAATATCTTAAAATTCGACAAAAAAAATTCATTTGCCTTTGAAGTCCTCTGTTTGAAAAGTGATCCTAGGGAAAACAATTTTCAACTGCTTAGCTCTTGCTCTCCGAATTGAGTCGGCAGTTTCTTGTTGTCTTCCCATTGTTGTTTTGGCCAGGAGGCTTTAAACATGTGAGAAACATTAACTCCTTGGTGACTGCATGGTGCAATCGAGGGTTGATATCTTCCAGAATGCAGTAAGCTCTCGACATAGGAATGTAGTAAGAAGCTTTCCGAGACCTTGTTTGCAAGTTGAAATAAACCTATGCAAGATGTCATAGGGAAGTACACTAGTGTTTCAAATGCACCAAACACATTTTTTAAATTAGAGTTCAGAATAACATAATGTCGTAAAACCACAGTTTAAATCCTAATAGTGAATACTTGATTCGAGATGACCGTCCGAAATATGGAAAAATTCAAAGGCCGCTAAAACGGGTGTCCATGTTGAATATTGGCCGTGATGTCACAAGGCAGTAGCAGAAGGCAGCTTCTACGCCGTTTAGTTCTACCACTATTATTGCATAGAAAATTACAGAATTTGAGGGTATCCGTTTTTTGCTGTCATAAAATATCTTCAGAATATATATGTGGCTGCTTCTCTTTTGAGTAAACGACTTCATCATTGCGTAATATATTAATATTCATTTACGTGTCAACTTCAAGTTTGGAAAGAGTAGTACGAATGGCACATTGAATCTTTAATAAATGCATGATGACATTTATTTTTCGCTGGGTATACTTTGGCACGATGCCGTTTATCATGCCAAAACTGTTTTTGTAAGAACCGAGTCAAACTAATAAACCTATTTCAGACGTTTGCTGCAAGACTTATTCGTTGCGTATGTATTCACGCCGGCCGGAACGTTCGCCCTTCGCAACTAGAATCATGGGATGTTAGCCTTATTTCCGAGCTTGCTGGTTGTTGCAATGGTTCGCTGTCCAGGATGGGTTCAAGAAAAGATAATCTTGGTTGGGAGAAGGAAAATTCCAACGATTTATAAATGGTATACCGAACTTTGATGTATTTATGGTTACTGAATTTTTGAATAAGGAGGACAGGTTCAACGCTCCATAGAAATGCGAGACGTTAAGGCTAACAAGGGGAGACCGCGTACCTTGCTGCATCTTTTTCAATTAGGGCGTTAGTTAGGCTGTAATTAATTAATTTTCATGCGTTACTTTTTACAAGTTATATATATAAATTCAAAATATCCTTCATTCCCTAATGGGTCGGTTGGGGTAGTGGTAGCGTGTACGATTTAATAGAAAGATCTCACCCGAAGGACCATGATTTAAGACAACGTCATGGCATTATTTTTTGTTGTCTTCATTGTGATCATACGGCATCAAGTTTATCATTAATTATAATTGCAGCAATCATTGACATGAGACAATTTTTTTATCATCATTATGGCGTTTAGGTATTTTAGCAGTGTCATTACAAACGCAGAGATACGATGACTACAAGGGTTGGTGTGCGCTAAAATGTTAATTTTTTCTTTGCTTATACTGAACAACTTCCACATTAAAAATGAAAACCACTCTTGCAAGAGCACATACCATTAAAGGCTCGCGGCAAGCAACAATATGCGTACAGACATAATTAATAAGAACACAAAGCGAATATAAAATGCCATATATCTCTAACACTTGTAATTCACATTACTCCAAAGGGAGTTTACTTACTCAGTACAGTACCTTGTACTCAGTACCTACCAGTTTACCTCAGTGGCAGTGCTAAAAGAACCATTCCGAAATATAATTTCAATTAACAAATAGGATGAAATAAAAGTTGATAACCCTGGACCGGGCGCGCTGGCGTATAAAATACGTCAATCTTTGAAAACCAAGGATTTCGACATTGTACGTACATTCTGGGCTATAATGGTCTCGTGTATTCTTACAATGTACTTTGACTGCCTACATTGCGAGTTATCAAAGTTCGAGGTATTGTAGCTTATTTTTTAGATCAGCAAGATGAACCCGTCACCAGTGGAGTACAAATTACGCCGCGCGACCTGCCGTGTACCTTTATATCTGTATCACCTATAAATGTACTAATTTCAACAAATAAAGATTAACTTTAACAAAAATCATTTTTTATCATATATGCACATATCATGGGCAAAGTACGCATTTTGCCCGGTCGTGTAAAAAAACAGTCGCGCCATAATTCTTTAACCAAACTACTTTCAGTTTATAAATTACGTAGGTCTACGCGGAAGATGCTATATTTTGACTCAACACACTGTCTGATGTGACTGAGGTACCTATTAAGTAAATTATTATAATATAAATATCAATTTGATCTTACAATACCTTCAAATGATCTTCAAAACAGAATATCATCGATAGGTAAGAGTCAGGAGCAGCCTTGAACCATTTATTCCGTATAGCTTGTGCTTAAGGCACGGGAATGAATATCTTCTCCAGGCTTTTGTTTCGACGTCGAGATGAAATTTGGAACAAAAAATCATTTATAATTCTATTTTGAATTCATGTTTTCGGTACTAGACGACATTTTTAGGAAGCAAACTCCACCGATTCCCGGAAACTCTCGCCGCGCTAAAGAAGGAGACGGAATACAGCGATACTCCACTGGTGACTACTGCCTTGTGACGTCACATCTCAATCAAGATGGAGGCACTGTGTTTCAGCGCAACATGAAATTTTCCGACTTTCAAAACGTTTTAAAGTGCATACCCCAGATGCAGAAAATAAAAATGACTATACTAATGTTTCTTTTTTAGGCTAAACTTTCAAATTCAGCAATAAAAAAAAATTAGTGCACTTCCCTATTAAGTATGGCTATCCTGTAGAATGCAACACTGCATTGCATTTTGCGTTTACTCACGATTTTGACAAACTGATCTAGCTGCAGGTGTGATGCAGCTGGAGTTGAAAGAAATTCGCTGTCCGTAAGAAGGAAGAATGGGCAAAATGCTGAACAGTTCCTGACTTCTCAACAGATTAATTGATGCTTAGTTCAGATTGTGCACAAAGCGCCACACCGCGTTGCAGCGGCCAACTCCAAAGTTGCCAAATTTGACATTTCGGGCAAGCTTGAATTTTTTGAATGTTTGTGTGGTAGTGAGTGGGTCACCATTATTCTATGAGAATGAAACTTAATGTATGTTAATGTTGCATGGAATCTGAAGAAAGAAGCATAATTGATGCTCTCGCCAGTGCACGGGCAGAACTTAAACTTAGTGCAGAGATTATAACTTAGAATAGTATATATCCAGTTAAATCAAGTGTGTTGTTGCTTATCATTGTAACTTTGTAGTAATGAACAGGGTTCTCACTCAACCGTGAAAACCTTAAACCCGTGAATAAGCCGTGAATTTCGTCTACCGTGAAAAAACCTGGAAATGGCCGTGAATTTCGTCTTAAAACCTTAGAAATCTCTCAAACCTATTTGTAGAGCTACGATTTGCGGATTAAATGAAAAATCTATCTTTCGATCATGTTTCAAAGCGGAGTCACGTGCAGATACAGTCTACACATTTATCTACACCCGTGTATTCAAAGCGCAATTATTAATTGGTCCATGTACCATGACAGCACATTGACCTTAAGCCTGCGATTGGAAGACGTTAACCCTGGCAAAAAATCAGGCACTTCTTCTCTTCCCTGCCGCCCTGCTCCCTCCATTTTCCCACTTACACCCTTTAGCCGGACATGAATTTTGCTAACGATAGGTGACGTCATGAGAGAGATAGCACTTTCATTGCTGCGTTTGCATTCAAGGCATCTGTTGCGTTTGTTACATTTTTATTTAGTGTGCGGCCGATGATTGTTACGTGATCAATATTTCTGCCTAAAATGCCTGATCTACAAACCGTGAATTTGATGACATATAGACCGTGAAAACCTGGAAAAAACTGTGAATTTTGTGATGTAGTTGGAGTGGGAACCCTGAATGAAGTAATGTGATGAAGTAATCGGTAATGAAGTTGTTTTTATAACCGCTGGGACTGGTATAGGCATGGGCAAAAAATACTGGTGCTCGGTAGTACCGAGTACTATTTTTTTAAATCCGGTCGTACTGGCCAGTATTTTTTTAGTGGTAGTACTGGAGTATCAGTACTAGAAATACCGCTTCTCTGATGGTGCGTTATCAATCAACTACCTATCCAGCTACTTAAACAATTGAGTGTTGATAATATATCAAGCGAAGTAGACCATTTCCAAGAAATAAACATCAATTCACAATGGCTTTCAGCAAGAAATGTTTATTTAATTAATGCCAAGGATATAAGAAATAATAACAAGAGACAAGAAAATGTAGATGCAGACTTATGCAGCAAGTACACAACTTGTATTTGAGCACACTAAAAATAGTACCATCTGTTTACTGTAGTTTAAACTGATGGTATAAGCACTGATACAGTTGATCAACGTAGGAAGAGACTGAAAAATAGCAATGATAACATTATGTAGGCATTTCTATCAACCTTAAGCGTGTTTACAACTGTCGTCAGCTTTTTTAATGCATTAACAATGATCATCCGTTTCTCATTTTTTTTGCATACAACCAATCAAGTGCACCACCAAAAGAAGACCAAATTAATTTTGCTTCTTAATTATTAAGATGTGTCCTCCTTCCTTAGTTCCTTTTTTGTTTTCTCATCATTTAACGGTACTTTTACATAAGTGTGAGTTTGAGACAAGTGTTATCATTATTGATATAGAAGATATTTATTTACTCAAATAAGGCTAGAAAAGTCAAAGTTATTGAACTCCAGATGTGTATTTCTTTCTCTGAAATAAATGGAACAGCGTCACACCTACACATCAAATTTTATTTGACGACAGTATTTAGGCATAACTAGCACTGATTCTTGTTGTGTAAAATCATAAAATGAAATTTCTTAACATAAGAGGAGCTTTTTCTTGGTAATCTCAGACTGACAACGTAAGCTCTGTGAATAAGAAGACTTTATTATAAGTTCTTGGCAGAAGACGTTCTAATGTTGGTCTCGAGTCCAAAAAAAAACCGGTGGCTTTAGGAATAAACTCATCTGATAGAGTTCCCGAGAGAACTTCACACTTCATATATGCCAGGAAAACACCAAAATTTTTAATGGCATGTACCAAAATCATTGCCTTTAACACCTTCATCACTATCACACTTCTCACTACTAGAGAATCTACCCTCCATGTATTTTTCCGATTAATTTTCGTCAAAAAATCCAGTTAATGATTTATTTAGTGTATTTTTTCTGTATGTTACACTAATATGCCCAAATACTGGATAATTAGGGTAAGACAAGCGTTAAATCTCAACTTGTTAACATATTTTATCAATTATGAAAGTACATACCGGTATACCGGTATTTTTTCACGGGTACTACCGGGAGAGTACCATTATTGCTTTTTAATTCTCATCACAAAAATACCGGTAATTTTTCAAGTACCGTAATTCAAGTACCGTAAACGGTTCGTAAATTTTTAATAACAAAAATTTTGTAATAACATTTATTTTACTATGGATAGGATTAACCTTTTCATTGGGACCAACGATTTGCTTCGTAAAAACGAGAACTTTGTAATAAGGTTCGTATTAATGACAGTCTACTGTGTATATTTGTGGTGTGGATTGATTTGTAATTAATTGCTAATAATTGTATGTTGCTATGTATGTGTATATTCAATAGTGAACCCAGCCTCCATTTAGATGCATAGTAAATTTATTAAAAACATTGAAATGGGTAAACAAACCCCTGTCTTCATGCTCGTGCGTTTGTTTCCGTAGGATGAAGTGGCTCGCATAAAAGGAGAGGTTGAAAAGAAGAAGGAAGCGATCAATGCGACCAATCAGGAGATAGATGCCTCTGTCGGCAGGAGGGAGAGGCTGGTGAAGGAGAAGGGGGAGTTGGAGTTGGAGATCCAGAAGATCAAGATTAACATGACAAAGCTGAAGACTCAGGCAAAGGAAAGCTCTGCAAAGGTACATTGAATGTTTTTTTCTCTTTCTTTTGGGGTTGACTGCAAGTTTGCATCCTATAATACAAGGCCAGGTTACCTAGTATGATTTACTGTCTAAATGTACAAACATGAGAAAGAACACAAAAATGCACTGTGTAACCACTCAACATTTTTGAAGGCATGACTGTTCTAATTTGGTTCATGCATTCGTACATTTTCCGTTCCTATCCACCAAAATCACTCATGCATTTACTCTTAATAACTCATGCATGTTATACTGTACTCATGTACCATACAACCTGGCCTTTAGAGTTAATTTTCTGTTGCATACTGGTCCTGTAGTTCATAGGTGTGACTCATCTGAAAAACGAGGTCTCAGAATTTGTCAAACTCTTTAAACTTCTGGTTGTCTATCAGATGCTTACCAATAATATCTGTTATGTAATTAATAGTTATAAAAAAAGGTATGTAAGCAATTACAGCTGCAATGAATACCCTTTCAAAAGACCACTCTTTGTAGTTTTTTGTGCTCTACCAAGGTGCTCAACTTTTAGCCAGAGGACCTGTATCTCAATCCTGAGGCAAGTCTTCCCTTTACATGAAATTCTGCACATTTTCATCTGTTCCTTCAAACTCTTTTCATGGCTTTGTTCTAATGACAATTTTTTTGCAAGGAAAATGTTTTTCCACCCTCGTGTGCCTGGCTCACTCACTTACTCACTCACTAGTGGATACATAATCATCCCGACCACTTCCTGAGAAGCTGGAGAGCTTAAATTGTGTGCGGACATGACAGATCACAAATGATACAGTAAAACCTCTTTACATTGTAATGGAGGGGACCAAAATTTGGGCAATTTGATGTATGGAGATTCACTATTGAGAGGTTTCAGTGATAGGCATCTTTTTTTCATATCCTTCGGAAATAAAAGGCACGACTGTCTTTACAACCATTATGTTTATGTGTTTAAATGAATATGCATGCATTAGTGAGAATATATTTATTAATAACAGAAAGTGAGCGCTATCGCATGTTTTTTTACTATGATTTTAGAGAAAACGATGTGATCTCTTTTAATTCAACAGCCATTTAAAATGATTGGGATAGTTGGATACCTTTTTTCTTATTTACTGTTAGGTATGGAAAAAATGGCCACAACTAATGATTAACGTGAAAATTACAGCATATTAAAGGTGTATAAGAAAAAGATAAGAGTGAAACCTTTATTGCTGAAAATGTCATTCCATTATTATTATTTTTATTAGAGATGGGTCGAATAGCAGATTTCTTGAATTCGAATATCGAATTCGAATATTAAATCATTGCTCGAATATTCGAATACCTCGAATACTAAATGATGAATGCTGGTATGTTTGACTCGGTTGCCTTTGCAGCAGGAAACACAAGATTTTGGGGAGTAATTTTGATTTCCTTTAAATGATTCGAACAGGAATTTAGCTGATTAATGAATATTTTAATTTTATGGAAACAATTGGGCATATAATTAATTCAACTAACATCGCTTTACCCTCACTCCTGCTGCCAAGTGCTAGCTGACAATCTGAGGCATTTTGCAAAATACAAGCTCTTTTCCACCGGATTTTCTTCAATTATTTTGTTAGTTTTTTTTGTTAGTTATTATTATTAGTCCACCTTTGGGAGTTCTCACGAGATAAGAAGATGAATTGGAATTGCTATCAGGGAGAAACCAAATATTCTGAGAAAATATCCCTTTGTCTGGGACTGTAACAATAAAGATTTATAGCACCACTCATAAATTGTAACTTGATATATGTTTTCGGAAAAAAATACGGCATCAACTCCCGAGAAGCTCTGCTGCTCATATCGAGTTTCGCCAGAATGCTAAGTCTCCGTCGTATTTTGACATTTATTTCTTTGCGTAAAATGCTTAAATAAACTCAGAAATACGTCGTGTTTGGTCTTATTATTTTTGAAATTACGCGCACATTACTAATATTTCAATTCAATAAAGGTGTAACATCAATTGACGAAAGTCATTCTTAGACACCTTTTGTGCTAATAGATGACTCATGCAGCGGTTGACCTCCACAGAAATGGGGAACTTCCAAGCTGGTAGGAAAAAAAAGGTCAGCGGGGGAGAAAAGGGAGGGCCAGAAAGACGTTTCTATTGTTCTCGTGTAACTTGGTATTTTTTCGAAGCTAAGGTCTTCGTAATATGATCCCTGCGCGAGCTGTGACCTTTTTTTTTATTTCGAAGAAGAGGAAAGCCTCAGAGGGGGGGCTAGTGCTGAATGGAGAGGGATACCGGATCTTGGGAAATGCGCTAATGTAAGTATCCCACGTTACTCACACAGCTGTTGACCTCCAGAAATGGGGAACTTCGAAGCAGGTAGCCAGAAAAAGGTCAGTGGGTGAGAAAAGGGGGGAGGGCGTGAAACACGTTTTTATTGTTCTCGTAACTCGATAATTTTTTCGAAGCAGGGGTCTTCGTAATGCGATCCCTGCGCGATCTGGGGCCTTTTGTTTGATTTCGGAGAAGAGGAAAGCGTCAGAGTGGGTGAGGCAAGTGCTGAATGGAGGGGGATAGCGGATCGTGGGAAATGCCCTAAGGTTGCTATCCCACGGCACTGAGGTTCTCCTGGTGGGGGGAATCGGGGATTTTTGGATTTTTTCACCCGACCATTTTCGGTTCCCCTCGTCGAACTCTTTTCTCCGCTAAAATCCACGAATTTGATGTAATTCGTCAACTTGCGTAAAACGGCGCAGCGAGCACTAAACGACTAGAGTTCTCTTCATTTTTCCGAGTCAACTACCAACGACGTGCGTGCGACAGTGTATGACGCGAAATTCAAAGTATTCGAGGTATTCGAGGCGGTACTTTTCGCATAACTATTCGAAACCTCGAATATCGAATACTTTCTAATATTCGAGGTATTCGAGTATTCGCGGATACTATTCGCACATCTCTAATTTTTATTATTAACATGTATGTAATTGAGGCTGCATTAATGGTCTCTAGTTGTCTCGGTACAATTTGCAGAGGTAGTTAGGCTGTCTCGGGGGTATCTCCTTGGTATGATAAGTGGAGATTTTACGAGATAAAGAGGTTCACTACAAAGAGGTTTGTCTATAAATTTACATGTAAATCTGACGGGACCGTAGGGGTGGTATGAAGTAAGGAGGTTTATGATGTAAAGAGGTTCACTACATAGAGGTTTTAATGTGCAACTGAAAAATCTGAAAACTACGACTTTCCACATCCTTCCATTAAAAGCATTCAAACGGTGCGTATTGTGCCATGAGAGGGAGTATGCCACTCATCAAGTTGTGCTCGGAGAGCCTTCTTTGAAGGTAGTGTGTGGATCCACTTCACATTGCACATATAGGCATACTGTACTCACACTCGTTTTATACCTGTTGAAGAAACAAAAATCTGCCTCTGAGTGGCAACATACAGCCCAAGATACCATTTGATCATACAGCTGAACATTTGGTATAGACATTTGATACCAAATGGTTGTAAAAAGTGTTAAAAAATACCTCATTTCCAGTCTAGAGTTGATGTTGTCAGTGATCCCAGTGATGGAGGTAATGCCTTATTTTTTTATTTTAGGTGAAAGAACTGGAAAGTAAATATGAGTGGATTCAGACGGACAAGCAGTTCTTTGGACAGGCCAACACGGAGTACGATTTCAATAATATTGATACGGAAGAGACTCGTAAGCGCATAGCAACTCTGACGGATGTCAAGGAAAAGCTCAGTCGAAATGTTAACACGAGATCTATGAATCTCCTTGGAAAGGTTGAGGAACAGGTGAGCATGATTTATTTGTGTACACAACGCTGAAAATTGTGCATTTCTGGCAGAAGTAGGGTGGGAATTTGATTTCTCTCAAATAAACGAGCTCACATGTTAAAATGTATGTAGAATGCTCTTGGATCACAGGGAGAATACTCTCTCTATTAGATACCCTAATCATCTCTAATCAGCAATTCTAAGATTGGTTTGATGTAGCCCACCAAATAATTCTATTATTAACTAGTCTGGCTATTTATTTTCTTTCATTTTCTTCTTTACCTTTTCTATTTCTTTTGCCATCTACTTGACCCTGGCTGAATGACTGTTAAAGTATTGTTTGTAACAACCATCTGAGCCCTTATCAAAATGTGTAAGTTCTTCTGTCATGCGTTTGGATCTGAGGCAGTACATGTCAATTTTTTGAAGCAGCACCATTTGCCATTGCTTTTTTTAATTTATTGGAGTCAGTATTAAATCCATTTTTTCATGTCATTTCTCTCAAAAGTTCTGCCGCAGGAAATCCGAGAATATTAATTCTAATAATAATTTGTGCTAGCTTTGAACAGCATGTAATGTTAATTAGTATTTGTAAGGGTGAGTATTGTTACAGCTACATGGGCAGCAAAATAATGAATGACTGTGACATATTTTTTGCAGTACAATCATCTAATACGGAAGAAGAAAATAGTATTGCATGACAAGGAGCAGATTATGAGGGTGATACAAGATTTGGATGACAAAAAGAAAAGGGCTGTGGCCAAAGCGTGGCAGCAGGTAAGAATCAAATGACTAACGAGTAGAGACATGCAAAAGGTGGGACTGTGCCATTGCTAGAGGTGGTGTTATTTTATGCAAAGTCAGTGTTATTTTGCCCCAAAATCTGCATTATATTACCAACAACATTCGGTGGAATTAATGGATTTCATTGAATCCATTTATGTGATACAATGATATAATATCTGTATGCTAACAACGGAGGCGACAGTAAGATGTTTTGAATTGGCCTTTATTTTAGTCTTTTCCAGGATATAAAGAGAGCAAATGTATGAATTACATATGTAGTGGGGAAATCCTTGACAAGAAATTTTTTTAAACCCGAATTTGTTACTTTCTGTTTTAGGCAGTCTGCCAATTGTATTCTTCCAATGAATTTGCTTTGTTGTTATCACCCTTTTGAAAATTATAATAACTCTTTTGTCTTAATTTCTCTGAGGGCATTAGGAATCCATTACTTTAGTATTCTAATGGTGGAAATCTTTCATCCTTTGTGGGTATTTTTTGAATGTGGTGAAAGCAGACTCAAATGTATTCAATAAGTGAAGGTAGCACATAGTGAACTTTTGGTGATGAAGCTTAGAGAATCGCCAACAGTTGTGGAATCTTACCGTCAAATTCTGTTTATTCATCACATATCATATGAGAAATGCTAAGAAAACTATCCAGATACTGAGTTTATTGGAACAACTTTACTTACATATGCTTTGAAATAGATTTTGTGGCTACAGTTTAAGCACAAGGAAGATGATGAAAATCATGTTTGAGTAGTTTAATCCTTGATAAAAATGAAGTTTGTGTAAAAATTTATGAAATATATGGGGAAATGCTTGAATTTGTGTTATCACATGGGAGAATTTTGCATGTCCCCACAATACTTATTTCATTATAAAATTTTGAGACAAGATCCCACATTGCAGGAAACACGAGTCACTCACTTAAATGGTCTGTTGCCTAGGAATTGCTCATTCCCGGTGAACGCACCACCGATGGTAGAGATAGTTGGGGTGGTTCCCCAAAACCTTGGTTGAAAGATAGGTTTTTTTTTTATGGGGCGCCAGGTGCATATATAGGATGCACCACCAAGTGAAAGTATGTCACAGTCTTTTGACAAGATGGATTAGAACAGACACAAGATTAATTTCCACAAAGATTTAATGATAGTTCGCAGACATTCTGAGAGTAGCAAAGAATTTCCCCATTCCAAAATTTTGCCTTCATTCAGGTAGTTTCCTCTAGCTTATCACACACACATGGGTCACTCTCTCCGACATCATTAACTTACAACACTTTGTAAGATAAAACGAATAAACAAAATATGACTCCTGTCATTCAAAAATGAAAATTTGCTGCTGGCACCCATACTTGGGAGAGGAAGAGCCACATGGCTGAGTATGCCATTCGAGAGAAAAACAGCTCTCGGCCCAAAAAAAGGAACCCTGACTATAACGGGGAAGGTTGACTAGAGGAAGCTGAAGAGTGGGCAAAGGGACAGCAGGACTTGCCTAGGCGGGTGGTACAGGAGCGGAGAGGACGTACTCAGTCGGTGTCTACAGAGCAAGAGGCCGATCGTACGTGCACGTTGCATGGTCGGGAGAGATCCCGGGAGGGGAGGAGAGTTGGGGAGGGGAGTAGGACGCAAAAACCTGTTTTCGAGGGCGCACTGCGAATCGCGGAGATTCCCTGGAACTGAAAATTTTCCGTCGGCTGTTCGGCGATGCGCAGAGGTCGTGGAGACAATGACAATTTTTATTGCAATATTGCATAGCATTATCCATCCCACTGACCAGCCACAATAAAAACAGTCCATTTCATTCTTTATAGGTCAACAAAGACTTTTCATCAATATTTTCCACTTTGCTGCCTGGTGCTCAGGCTAAGCTTCAACCTCCTGAGGGAATGGAAGCTGTTAACGGCCTGGAGGTGAGTGCATTGGTGAATGGGTGTTTGAGAAAAGAGATTTACTCCCTAGCTGTCATCTCATAAATTGTAAAAATCCGCGATGTGCCTGTTTGGTTCTTTGGTTTTCAGTTCAATGGGTTCTTGAGCTTGAAATTCCGTGGCAATTTTACTGAGGTTCATGGTGTTTGGCTGTTGTGGTCCAAAAGGATGCCAAGGCATTCGGAAAGCAACTACCAGTGGCGCACCATGAATTGTGGTCAAATTGCCAATAGGAATCAAGAAACCTGCATGGCATAATGGTCAGCTCGTTGGCGTAGAAAGCTTTTAAGTCCATAGTTCAATTCCTTGCCAATGAAAAATAATGTGAGTTTCCCTTCCAAGGGATTAAAATATGTATTCCTTTTAGATGGATGTTTGAATGATTGTTTCAGGTCAAAGTGGGCTTTGGTGGTTTGTGGAAGGAGAGCTTGACGGAGTTGAGTGGTGGTCAGCGCTCGCTTGTCGCCCTCTCCCTCATCCTCTCCATGCTTCAGTTCAAGCCAGCACCGCTCTACATCCTGGACGAGGTGGACGCTGCCTTGGATCTCTCCCACACGGAGAACATTGGACGAATGCTGAGGACCCACTTCAGGAACTCCCAGGTAAACACCTGCTCATTTAGATCAGAGCATTTCATAATTATTCCTTCTTTTGGCGAAAGGGTCTAGCCGGTTAAGATGGTGAAAAGTGCCCCCCGAGATATCGAAAAATGAAAAATATTAAGGATTATTCTTAGTGCGATAGGCATTGTTTTTGTTAATATTCATTCTCGATTAATAATATTACAAAATGATCGGTATTCGTTGCACTCAACAATCAAATGAAATATCCTTGTGGAATACACAGGTGAAAATGGCATAAAGCAGTTTTTCGTGTTTTTGACTGTTTCACCAATTTTTAAAATCTGAAAAAAATTAAGAATATACTATGATGTAGGGGCAACAACATGTATTTTTTTCGGCGTGACTATTGTCTCCTAAAATTTTAAATTGGACTTTGAAATTTTCAAACTTACGTAACATTTTAGTTTTCCATAAAAAAGTTTTGAAAAAAATTAGAATAGTAGAACGTAGTAAAATAAACATAAGAAAAAGAAAATGTTTTTATATACATAAAAACGGGAGATATCGCTAAAAAACGAAATATCGTACACCCATGTCTCGTATAGCGCAATTTCGATTAGCGCAATTTCGATATAGCGCAAATTCGTTCCTCGGGAAAACATAGCAACGCAGTGTAGCCTAATCAAAAATCTTAAACGCTCTCGTGATAAAACGTGAACTTGCGCTAAGTACACACGAAATTTCTATCATGTTACGCGTGTTAATATTATCGCTTGCCTCAAATCTTCTTTTTTGTTTATATATTAATAGAAATCCATTGCTGTGCAATGGCCAAAAGTATTACTCGTCATTGGGTCCAGATAGCCGGCCTACCGAAGTAATTTATCTCGTCTCTTTAACACAATGAGTTAATTTAGATCATTAATTAAGCGTGGGGCTAGTGGAAATGAGTTTTTTTTTAAGCAATACTGGTTGAGACGTAATTTTTGCCGTCATAGGTTATCGGGCGATTGACTTCCAGGTAGAGGGTCTACGCATAAGCCTTCAAGGTCATCGGTATTCACGGGGGAGAAATGGAGCAGTGGTCGAGTTGCGTATGAATAGCATCAACAACAGAAAAGGGTCCACCATAGAGTCTCAAACACAATAGCTTTGTTCCCTCCCCGTAGTCGTGGGCCCTCTGCGTCTCAAGAATACAGTTCAGCAGTAGAAGGTGATTTCGATGTAATTTCGAGCCATGCAGAGTAAAAACCAAGAGAAAATGGCAAAAAATAGGAATTCGGGTAGAAAAAAGAATTTATCAAGAAAAACCATAAACCTAGAAGAGAAATTGATATAGGTCAATTGCTTTGAAAATGGAGAACGTCAAAGCGATATTGCGCGGAAGTTTAAACGCACGATGCCTTATTCTGAATAAAGACGAAGTTAAAACGTCAGTGACCTCAGCCGCACCAACTTAAACCAAGCGGTCTACACATACGGAAAGTTCATAGTGAATCAGTACAAAAAGACGAGAGTGGTAATCGCTCCGAGACATTTAGTGAAAGCTACGGTTGGTTCCAGAATTTAAACGGCAAGCAGGTATTTTCAGTGCGGCGATATCAGGTGAATCTGCAAGTGTTGATAGCGCAGTCACCGCAACATTTTCTGATGAACTCCAAGCTGTGATTGAAAGTGGCTCCTTTCCCCCTCAACTAGTTTTTAATGTTGACGAGACGATATTCTTTTGAAAAAGAATGCATTCTCGTTCATTCATTTTCAGGGAAGGAATACCTGGGTCAGGTTTCAAGGCATTTAAAGACTGTTTCACGTAGCTGCTAATGACTCGGAGGACTTCAAATTAAAATGATTTATCATTCATAAACTCCGCTAGCTATGAAATGGCATTCAAAGTAGTATTTTCCTGTCGTTTCGATGAGCGACAAAAGGGCCTGGGTGACACAATAGTTGTTTTTAGACTGGTTTGAAAAATCGTCAACTGCCGGCAATGCATTACGAACCCCTGAGATAGCAGATGTTAGCCCACCCGCACGACAGGAGGGAATTTCAAAAGCACGTAAGAATTTTTTTTAACCCCTTCACTGACGGATATTTCTCAAAAAATATCACAAAAAATGTCATATTATTTTATTACATTTTTGAATTATTTACAGGTAGATATTAAATAAAAAACATTCATTTAAGTATTTTACGAAGTTATTGATTTTAAAATTTACTCTTATAATATCACTTTTTAAAAAATTTCATGTATTTCTGCATAAAAATCAAGTAAAATATTTCACAATAAATATAGTCACAAACATTACTCACTATAAAAACAGACGATGGAGTTAGAAAAATATTAATATTAACTCCAAATTTGAAACAGTAAAATATTATATAAACTAAAAGTCTATCTTTGTGTGATACACTTTGAAACAAGGGGCAACGCAAACACCCACATTACAGTCAGGGCAAAAATAGCGACTCTCCCTCCTCACCATTTTTCCACGCGCTTCTCGCTTTCGGGAGCTCACAGCACACTTCCGAGTTGGGTTTGACTTATTTTCCATGGATGGGATAATGTCTGGGAAATGCCTCTCGGTAATTGGGAGGGGATGGGCTTTTGCAGGTGGCCTACCTGCCTTAGGAGAGGGAACACTTGGGAAGTACAGTTCAACCATTTTATCTATTAGGTCCAGCCTGTATTGCAAATGTGTTTTATCACCACCTGTTTTTCGATATGAAACATATGGATTCCATAAGCAAATTTCCATCAAATGAAAAAATAATTTTTTGTAATATTTTTTCCCTCTTTTTCTTGGGATTGGATAGTCAGCCAAATGCTGATCTACCCTGTCAACACCCCCCATTGTCTCATTGTAATCGATGACTACCTTTGGTTTCATAAACACTGCCCCCCTTTTCTGCACCTCTCTCATTTCCCTGTTGTGAACTGTAGAGAGTAACGTTACTTCCTTCTTGTCCTTCCAGGGAAGAACCAAAATTTTTCCTTTACGGAAAGCTGCCACATCTCCCTTCTTCATTTTTTTCTTCTTCAGCCCCTCTGGCATCCCCTTTCGTGTTCCGCGCACAGTTCCATAAGTATCACAAGAATGAGAAACTAGTTCCTCCGCTAATTGTGGAGAGGTATAAAAATTGTCTGTCTTGACACAATACCCTTTTTCAAATGGTGGTTTCATCAGTGACAATACCACATTGGCTTACTTTCAAAGTCTTTGTCAAGAGTAGTGCCTTTCCAGGTATAAATGATTGTTGACCAGACGTATCCAGAGCTGGACTCGCAGAGGACAAAAGTTTTTATGCCAAATCTAGCTCTTTGTACAGTAATTCGCAGAGGAAAAAAATGTTAGCTGTGGACACTCCAAAAGACTCCCTTGAACTGACACTAGAATTTTATGGAACAGGAGTGTAAGTAACCTAAAACAGATAGTGGTAAAAGGACCGAGGCAAAGAAACCAAAACATGAGGGTCAGAGGCATTGGGAATGGAAAAATGGTGAGAAAGAGTGTTTTGGGTCATGTGTGGCTGTAAAATGGGAAAGTGGAGGGCAGTAGGGAAAAACCGAGGCTGCGTAAAAGGAAAGGCGGAGGGGAGAAAACAATGGATGAAGAGAAGGGATGAATAAACAAGGGGGTTGGAAGATAGAAAATATGCCTTCCCTGGAAGGGTGAAATTGCTGAATAGCCGACGGTTCCATCTCAAATCTATGCACGGTCACAAATATTGACAAACTTACAGAAATGAAATAATAGTCAGTTGTATTTGTAGCTAAATAATAAACTGAAAACTAAAAAACAAAGATATAGTTGGTCATTATAAAGAAAAAAGACAATAAAACATCACTGAGCAAGTTGATTTTCGGTGCAAAGATTTTGACACCATATTGCTGAAAAAGAACATTATCAGAAAGTTCCCGACTACTGTTACGTAGTTTACAGAAATGGCTTTCGAACACGCGACCTTTGGAATAGCAGCTTGGACGTAATTTATTTACGAGGTCCCGTCGACTACACTGAAGAGTAAGTAATGATAGTTTTGCTTGGTAGTGTTTATAAAATGTTTCAAATCAATTTTTTCACTGAACAAAAATATTACAACATCTTTTCCGATAGCAAGATTCGAACGTGCGACCTTCAGAATAGCAAGACGGCACTTGTCTGCCGACTCACTTCGGCTGTTCCAACGATTGATAAAAACTCTGTGAAAAGTCATTGCAGTTATTTATAAAACGCACTAAATATGTTTCTTTGTTCATTTATCACATCTCGACATACAATAGGTTTAGAAACATAAACATTACGAGAAATAATAGATTTTTCCCCTCCTTTGGACCTCAAAAAAACGTGGAAGTTTGCAGGATATCATGCATTGTGAAGACATGTATGCACTCTCGCGGCAAAACTACGTACTTCTAATAAGGGGACGAGATATCTCATCCAGATCACGAAAGAAGAAGCAAACTTGACATAGGACGAGTTAACTCGGCCGCGTCAGTTTTTGCGCGTCTTCTTAGGACGAGATATCTCGTCCGAATCAGGGAAGGGGTTAACGTGAATAAAAGTCTTCAATTGCGTGCATACTATCTTTAAAGATGTTTTAAACTATAAAAAATTATATAAATAATGTTTTCTAAGGCTATTTATGGGAATATATATGTTTAGAGGAAATTCAATACCCAAGACCTATGCTACCAGGAACGCATCCCTATCTTCCCAATGTTAAAACGCTCTCGTATAACGCAAATTCGTATAGCGCAAAGACCCCAAGGAATGCATCCCTTGCGCTATACGAGACATGGATGTACTTCATTTTTTTTTTGAGTTAATTTCAATTGTTGAGACCTAAAACTTTGGGAAAACACATTATTTCTAATGTCCTTTAAGCCCATATTTTTTATTTTTCGATATCTCGGGGGGCACTTTTCACCGTCTTAACCGGCTAGACCCTTTACTGATTGTATTCACCATGAACATTTACCTACCATATTCCTCTGGTCATAGTCCCCCTCTGAATATAGTCCCCCTCTGGTTATAGTCCCCCTCTGAATATAGTCCCCCTCTGGTCATAGTCCCCCTCTGAATATAGTCCCCCTCTGGTCATAGTCCCCCTCTGAATATAGTCCCCCTCTGGTTATAGTCCCCCTCTGAATATAGTCCCCCTCTGGTTATAGTCCCCCTCTGAATATAGTCCCCCTCTGGTTATAGTCCCCCTCTGAATATAGTCCCCCTCTGGTTATAGTCCCCCTCTGAATATAGTCCCCCTCTGGTTATAGTCCCCCTCTGAATATAGTCCCCCTCTGGTCATAGTCCCCCTCTGAATATAGTCCCCCTCTGGTTATAGTCCCCCTCTGAATATAGTCCCCCTCTGGTTATAGTCCCCCTCTGAATATAGTCCCCCTCTGGTTATAGTCCCCCTCTGAATATAGTCCCCCTCTGGTTATAGTCCCCCTCTGAATATAGTCCCCCTCCTAATTTTGAGGCTTGAGTTTCAGGAAGAAAATGTAAAAAAATGGGTTTTGAATATAGTCCTGCCTTGACTTTTATCACGGGCATTTTGGGAAAAAAAGGGGGGACTATATTCAGGCAATTACAGTATCTCCATTATTGAATGCTGCTAATACTTCATTTGCATCGAGGTATTTCACTACTCGAGTTACCTATTGGGAGAAAAAAGGTTATTGGTAATGAGTGGCCAAGTTGCAAATTTCTCCATCAAGGTCACAGTATTTTTGAATGTTTATGTGTACAGGTCTTTGAGCGTGCTGCTGGCATTTGGAAGATAATTTCTGTCTTCTTATTTGTATTTGTTCTCAATCATTTTTACTAGTACAGGCGGTCCTCGACTTTCGTACACTCGACTTTCGTACAATTCGCACTTTCGTACATTCAAAATTGACACCTTTTACTCGACTTTCGTACGCTAAATTCGGACTTTCGGACGCTGGTCTGTAATTTTTTTAAAATTCCCGCTATGTTTAATGCGCATCCCAACATTCAATTGTTTCAAATTGCAGTATTGGCAGTATATGCGAACAATATGAACGTATATAATGAAGGGAATTGTTGGTAATTGACTCTGATCTAGGTGATTTATTTGGGAGAGAGACTGCCTGCTATAGGCTCCTTTATCAAGAGAAGAGGAAAGCCTTCATTGAAGATATTTTTCAAAAGAAGTTGACTAGACATCATCGAATAGCTTTCAATAAAACTAGTAAGACCTTCTTTCTAATTGTGTTTTTTCGTTTGAGTGCTGTTTAATTCATGTAAACCTCCAGCAACGATATTGCACGACATATCACCCGAATTCCGTTTGTCTTTTGTCTTTTTTGAATAACATGCGGAATATACGCGATCACGAATGTCACCTGCCAAACATCGAATTTTGGTGTAAAAATTAAAAGGTATCCAGAGTGCGGGTTCAACGAATACATTTTTTTATGCTACTTGATATGTCCTTTTATTTATAGTGGACGTAATAAGTGGAATGTCAACTTAAACGCCAAGAGGAAGTTTCACTCGATAGCCAACGGAGTTCTTGTTTTTTAAACTTATATTTGCATTTTCTGCGTATTTTCGAAATAAATTATATGATTTGAGGAGTTTTATTAATATATTATTAAAATTAAGTCAATTTAAATGAATTCCGTGAAAAAAAAGGTTTTAGTACGTAAATTCCGCTCTTCTGGAACGTAACCCCTAATTAGTATGGAAGTCAATGATTCGACTTTCGTACAATTCGACTTTCGTACAATTCGACTTTCGTACAAGTTTTCGGGAACGCATTGTGTACGAAAGTCGGGGACCGCCTGTATACAGTTTCTTGCTAGTTTTTTAAAACATGATTTTAATTTTACAAACCATCTTATCAATAAATTATAGTTTTACGGACAGTCTTTCAGATGAATGTTAAGGTATTTTGGGAAGCACCAATAATAATGTTAACATGATTTCTAGTTCACTCGTTAATGAAGGGCAATGAACTTATTACAGTTTACAAACTACAGTGTAATCCTTACAAAAGGAAGTTGTTGGGACTGAAAAAATCATGATTTCTCTATAAATCCCCTTGCACACACACCAATTTTGAATGGCTGGTAAAACATCGGCTGTCCACATTCCAATGGTGAACAATTATGAGTATGGAACACTGACCGACCACATACCGTCACCGGTAAAAAGCCAGTCAGCAGCCAGCCATTGCCTCTGTGGATCACCGATGCCAGCATAGTAACGGAGCAAGTGATCGTTTGACTGATTATGAGGTGCGTGTGCAAGGGGCCCCATGAGGTTTATCCTTGATATGCGGGTTGCGTTTTTCAGGGGACACCCAAGTTTTTTAAATATTTTGCAATGCCAGTTAAGTAAATTTCTCAATCTTGTCCCATTCACCAAAAAACCCTTTTTTCCTATAAGGATAGCAATTGTTATTATTTACCATCAAAATACCAGGGCTATCATTGTGTCCTTTTTTAAAATGCATATTTATTATCGAAATGATTGCTTTCCTCCTCGATTCAGCTTCAGCGAGTACTCCTTATTGCTTCTTAATTTAGGTACTGTCTGAAATTAAAGGACCACCAAAATCAATACCTCTGGATTATGTATTTTCCATGAGGTTCATAACTTTGCTGGATTGCTAGGTGATTTTATTCTTGTATTTTTTAAGTATTGAAGTCAATAGTAATTGATTGCGTCCTTCTGGTGGCTTTTTTGCATCAATTTCTCTTGAAGTAGCAAGTACATATGTCCCCAATGACTGGTGATGTGGATAGAATTTTTGGAATCCCTTTGAAATACAGTAGATTCCGGTTAATTGGGACATATCGGGATTTGTGCATTCTGCCCCAATTAAGCGGCTGCCCCAGTTAGGCGAACTATCCTGTACATATATGGGCATAAACAAACGTTCAAATGATAGAAAGAAGACTAAATAATTTTTATAATGCAACATAAGTTTATTAAACTATTAATTTGATTAATAAATCAGCGAGTTTAGTTAATTTATTATGATTTTTAAGAATTTTAACAATTTAGTTAGAAATATTTTTCACAGCCTGGGGCGACGCTGAATGAATGTCTTTTACTAAGTCCTATCAAAGAAAAGTCCTATCCTCTTGCAGATAGTATAACAATAAGAGCTTTCAAAATAGGGCAAGAATAGGAAAATTTGTGAAAAATAAGAGTAAATCAAAGGAGGAAAATGAAAAAATAGCATTCTGAAAACAAAAAATTTCAATTTTTTCGCGAGTAAAGAGTCTATGTCGCTGTCTCTTGGCCCAATAAAGCGGCATGCTGTCCCAATTAAGCGGAGAATACTCTGGGATATTCCTCTATTGGGTTCTGTTCTTCAAGATCTGCCCCAATTAAGCAAATGCCCCAAGTAACCAGTGGACCCATAAAACGGAATCTACTGTACATTAAAATGATCATGATAGCTGTTTATAAGATATTCATAACACTATGATGGAAGTTTTATGGTTACTCCGAGTTGGTCACCCTGAGATGCATTATCACTGAAAGGTATTGCATATCATCAAGGTCTCACGGAAGGTAAAGCTCTGAGCTGAGCAGTTGAGACAAAGTACTCTGCGCTCTGTTGTGCTCCCTGTTTATTATGTCAACAATGATGGAAAAATAAAAATATACAATGACAGCAGTGAAAACAAGTGTTTCAAACAAGGTTTTCAAAATGTTAAAGGCTACATAAGGATGCTACATGAGGATGAAATGGATCGACAGAGCAAACAGTGAGGAAGTCCTAAGAAGTGGTAGAGGGAAGAGAAGCCTTGTGAAAACATTGAATGGAAGACAAAACAACTTCATTGGCCATATCTTTAGATGTGATGGGCTGAGGAAGGCAATCATGGAGTGACTAATAAATGGCAAGAATGGAAAAGGTAGATCCTGCGTTAAATAAATGGAACATGTGAAGAAGGATGTGAAAAAGGAGAAATACATGTTGGCGTGAAAAGGTTGAGCTGATTGGAGAATTGAGTGGGAGAGCTGCCTCGAAGCAATCTTGGGATTTTTGACAGTTGATGATGACAGTTTTTTATTTGTTCCAGCTGTTGAAATTTTAACACTGTCTTTTGTAGACAGTGTGAAGATTTCAATGTTCCCTGAAACTTTACAAACAGAAATTGGATTTTTTTTGTGATTTCAAAAACACTAGGGCTGCCATTCTGGATGGAATTACACTGCACTATTTGCCGATATTACACCGGAAGGTGTAATAATATTGTGTATTGCACCCCTGTAGCAATACGGTATTCTGAACGGGTGTAATTCGTGTTTCTATTACACTGGATGGCGTTATAAATCTCAAAATTGCTGAAGCACCAGTGCAATTCAGTATTCTGTATGGCAAATCGCATCCGGTAGGGGTGTAATATGTCTCCTGAACTGGGCTATTAGTAGAGGCAAGAATTTGTGGTGAATAAAACTCTCGAATTTCGTCATTAAAAATGACCCATTTCGGGATAAAAAATGGGAAATGGCTCTAAATTTCGGTGTTTAAAATATATTGATTCATCCAAGATTTCTCAGCCGCCATTTGGTGATACCTTGCATTACTATATTTATGGCTGTTCTGGAGAAAATGTATTTGCATTTTAATGTATTTACAACAGTTAATACTAATATATTTATTTTACTCTTGGAATGTACATGCATGGTTTTGTCTATAACATACAGAAAGGGTTACATAGGTATAACGTTGACATAGGGTTACAATGATTGAGGTACATACACAAATTACAGTATTTATTTATTCATCTGAATATTTTGCAGTACAATTAATCTCCAAATGTCATAGATAACATAAGTTCAACATTTTCTGTTGTCAAAGTTGTTCTACGGTCACTTACAATATTTGTATATGCTGAAAATCCACATTCACTTTCCACATTAGATACTGGTACCGACAGTGATTTAACACTTGCATGTACAAACTCAGCATGATCTTTTTTTAAGTTGAGTAATTCTGACATGAGGTCAAATTCAGATCTATTAGAGAGTGCTTTCGTGAGTGCACTTTTAACAGCAGCGTGACCCTCAAGAACCACTTGTGAAGATAGAGCTGCCATTAATGGTAGATGCTTTGAGGCCCTGATAATATCATTATTTGTAGTGGATCTCATGAACCTTTCATCAAAAAGTGGGCCAATAGAATGAAGAAATCCCTTGGCAGTATCTCCATGCTGTAACTGTGAAAGCTTGATTTTTGCCTTCGTAGCTGCATTAGTTAATGCTGCTGTCAGCACAGGTGCAAGTTTTTTTGGGAGATTTTTTATTAAACCAGATGTGTCATTCCCAAAACTACCATCACTTACAATTTTTAGACTACTTCCTATGTCTATTAATTGGCTTTGTAGTTTGTATGAATAAGGATATGCACCCTCAAGGCATTCTAGCAACTTCACAATCGGTTGACCATGTTCAACAACAAATGCTGCTTGGCACTGTATAATGGCAACCTCTTCTTCGGTCAGGCTACTTAACCTATGTACAGCACTTCCTCCCTCCCCCACCGATGAGAAAAATTCTCGGATATCAGAGAGATACTCATTAACATAAATGGCAGCCTTGTGCCAAGAATTCCAGCGAGTAGCTACAGGAGATGGAAAAAGCTTAGCTTTCTTTTCACCCTCTGAATACTTCTGCTGTAAGAAAGCAAGGTATGCATGTTTTCTTTTTCTAGTATTCAGAAATGCACTTTTCACCTGCAGTATACACTCATTTAACTATTTTAAATTAATCTGAAAAATATTGCTCACTAAATTAAGTTTGTGTGCCCAGCATTGTATGTGCACCAGGGACTCACCAAACAGGACTCTCAGGCTGTCAACACACTTTTTCATATATGCAGCAGAATCAGTAACGATACAAGAAACATTTGTTAAAGAAATTTCCAACTTGTTAACAACATCCATTATTGCCCGACCACATTCAGTAGCATTAGCATTGGATAAAATCTTTGCCCCCCCCGACATACAATTTGGAGCTGTCACTACATTCTAGGATTTTAATTAAAACTAGAAAAACACACTGCCCTTTTCTATCTGTCGTTTCATCACAGAGAATTGAAATTTGTTGGTCTTTTACTTTTTGTCTCATAAATGCCTCCTCTTCTTCTCGGACTTGAGGGATGTAAGTCTTCCGCATCATATCAGCTGAAGGCAAATCTCCAGCACCTAAAAAAATACGAAATAATAAATGCAACACAAAATTTCCATGTTATCTGGCCCAGCCCAGTAGTATCTTTTGAATAGAGAAACGCCATGTAGTCAGAGTTACAGATAGTATACATAATTTTAAGTATAGCAAGGTTAAGTTTAGAAGTTAAAGCAAGCCATATCCAAAGGTTATATGGAAAAAGATCAGTATAACTAGCTAAAAAATATAGAGAAAAATTAAATAGTTGCTCACCTGGGATGTATTCACCCATCCACGATCGCAGACTGAGGTTTTCTAGTTTTTCTATTGGAATATAGGCTTCCAAAAATGCTTTACAGGTGGCCATGACAAAATGATTTTTTTCTACTCTTGCCATTTTAGAACTTTGGTAGGTTTCTTGGAGTGAAGCTTGCCGTTTCACTGATTGACCCTTCTCCTTTGCTTCTTCTTTGAATTTCTTATGTCCTGCACCCTCACAGTGCTTTGCACAGGTGCCCTTACGTGCCCATTCAATTCGGCAGTTGCAGTATTTGCACATTAATATTTTCTTCTGTTTATCAAAAACATAGAAACCTTCACTACGAAACTGATTTTCGCGGTCAAACACAGTTACTGCTGTCGGCATTTTCCTTAGGTCAATTTACGCAATGTAGGGATGTCTCAAGCCGAGTTCACATGGGAGTGGAATACACGGAACAGACAGCTAGTGGAAGAGCATCTAGCCAATCACAATCCATTTCTTCTATTCCACTCCCGGCTTCCGCGGGGACTACAATGTAATGAACTGACTACAATGTAATAACTAATGTGACATTCGTGCCGGGACAAAGTTAGAAATCGCGCTGCGACAACGAGAAAAAAACAAACGAATATCGCTTGGCGACTGCTTGAAATTTTGGTACTCCGACGTTGAGACGTGCAACTCGGAAATTACAGCGGTAATTTTTGTAAATTACCGCTGCCCCTGAAAATTATGGCAATTTTTGACCACTACCTCAATTGAAAATTACGGATTTTACCTATCTATACTCGGACGAATAAAGATGAGAATACAAGACGGATCATGATTAACATAACTTATTTAATGGCTTGATTCACAATTAAAGGTCTGTAAGATGTGTAAAATCGTTGGATTTGTACATGTAGAACGCGTCCTATGATTAGTATTGTACGGGTATTTGAATGAATTCAATCGGAAATTTTCCGTCAGCGCTTAAAATGATAGATTTTAATAGTCGGAAGTAGTAATATTTTCTGCAGAAATGAGAAAACAAGTGCGAGCAAGAACAAAACTTATCGCGGAATATTTCATTCGGTGGAGATAGTTTCGCGGTCTCGGAGTCTCACTCTTAATAAGTGCGCAGGTTTGTCGAAAATAATAGGGTTCGATACAAAGATGCTCTGTTACATGCTTGAATTTTGGCCGGCGATGAGGATTTTTACGATGAAAAGGTGTTCTAAAGATGAGGTTTTGCTACATAAGCAACATTTTTGCAAAATATCCAGTAAAAATTCTTTAAAAATCGCATTATTTTCGCTTAGGATAATAAATTTCGCGTTATCCCAAATAATCTTGGTATTTCGCGTCATTCTGCGAAAAAATCGTTTCGCGAAAAATTCATGCCTCTAGCTAGGCATATTAGGTATTACATCCTATAAAACGTGCGCATTGTGACGTTGAATTGTTTTTCTGAGGTCAAAGTAACCTAAACTGAAAGATTGAAGTTGAAATTGTAACCTAAATTGAAAGATGGAATAATAGCTATAAATAACATGACATCTATTTCATTTTAATTAAATAATCGGAGCATATGTGATGAATATTTCAAGCGAATAGTCAAGCGAATTGTGTAGAAATTAACATTCGAGCTTAATATGTGGAGCACAGGCTTGCTTCATCGACAATATGTAAACAATAACAAATCTTGCTAAGAATTACTATGAAAGGCTAAAAATTTCCACAATGCTATCCATGTATACTAAGCATAATTTTATTTCAATACTTGACATGCGACAAAAACATCCTCAATGTGGACTATAAGGTCAATTCTAGAAAAATTTCAAACTTGTGTTAACCTACTGACACACCAAATAAAATTGATTTTTATTATGAATCACATTTACGAAGAAAATTAAAAATATTTAGCTTTCAATGATTACTTCGCATGGCATACATGACTTGCGTAGGACAAACAAACTGATATAGCGAACGAACATGTTCATAATTTATTCCCAAGCTCCAGATAACAAACTCTCCTGTGGAATCCTATGAACTGGAAAGATTTTCTCTTGGGTATCATCTTTATCATAATCATCAATCTGTTTAATCTCTTGGCAATGTTTTTCAGATTGCTAATTTTGTCCTGAGCAATGCGATAACAATCGTGACCTCTCTACGAGCTTCCACTGTTGTTGTTCCTCTCTTGATCTCTGTACCTCTAGTTTACAGTTTTACTTGTGACTCTGTAATATTGCTTTGGATCTCATGCAGAATGGAACCTCCTAACAATGAATTCCCATACCTGTCAATGTCTGTCTGGACATTGCAAACAAAAATATCTCCCATGATGAACCTCTACAATTACGAAAACTCTTTACAACGAAATCTGCACTAGGGCCCAAAACATAGAAAGTGCCCCTCTAGAACAAAATTACAAACAAAATTGGGAAAAGGTAGTACATATTTTGCATTTGCAGGTTACTTTTTACATTGATATTTTACATAGTAAACAGGAAGTAGAACCACAGTGTAGGGTGCTGCGTCTTAACCCGATCTGCTTTAGGCTTCGCTGAGTTCACATCTGAAACCTACAGAGCAGAGGGTATGAAGGATTTTTGACGGTCTGGCTAGTCGAAGGCCATAGTCAACACTGATGATTTCACCATAAGATTCGTGCACAAGAATCTGCTGCTGCATGTGGCTCCATCTATTGTATGCTCTGCATTACTGGATGAACAGTGACGAGGCGTGGGTTCATATATTACCAGGTGTACTTGCAGATGGTACTGATTTTTGGTGCAGAAGATCAGTTATGCCAAAGAGAATACCTATTGTGTTCAGCTTCTAGTTCAGAAGGCATCTTCATTTGTGATTGCCACTGTGACCTCGTGGTAACCAACTCGCCCCACCCGACTCCCATTGTCGTTTATCGATAAACAGTATATGTTATTTCAGTGGGATTCCAACGATGCATTTTATTTCTCATGTCTTATTATTTCTTAAGGGCAATGTGAGCTCTTTCAAGCAAAATTGCTGCATAAATTGCCAATTGACCAACTAAAATTATTGCACTCTATCAAAAACATCGAGTAGATACTCAGGAAAATTGTGGAGTACTTTAAAGATACGTGATCAATAGGCATCAATTTTTGTGTTCCTTTACTTCCGGACTGTAATTAAAGAAGGAAATGAGGCATAGAGCAGAATGGATGAGAAAAACAACTATTTCAATCAGAAATATGCAGATAGAAAATCATGCCGTGACGGCCAAAGCATTCAATGGTAAATGATAAAAATTGTTAATCATCGATATAGGAAAGGTTTTGAAGGTGAATAAAGCAAGATTGAGAAATGTACTCGACTTGCGCGTTGTGAAGCACACAAAACACATGTATGCCCCAGCAAAGACACAAACAGCATATCTCCTCCATACAAAAACACCCCTGACGGCAAATTCATAGTTTCTCCTGTCCCAACAAATTCGTTGTATGGAGGTTTTACTGTGTATGATTCATTTACACACTTTCTACATATGATGAATTAGATTGAAGGCGTATATATTAAATGATAATTAATAACTGAGTTACATAAATGATACATTTATCGAGATTGAAACAGTTACCAAAAGAAATTTTTTAACTGTATGATAGGAGGAAAAGGTGAAATTTCAACTAAGGTTGAAATTATTCCATTGGCCACCCGGCAGTGTAAGAGCCATTTTTAAATTTATACTTGTGAATATTTTTATATCTAATGGTTTTATTTAATGTGATAGAACTAATTTTTTATTCTCTCTTCAGTTCATTATAGTGTCGTTGAAGGATGGAATGTTCAACAATGCTAATGTTCTGTTCCGAACAAAGTTCGTTGATGGTGTTTCTGCTGTGACGAGGACTGTCCACCGGCAAGAATCGGATGGGCAGGTGACTGTGTCCACCACTACATTTACGGGCCAAAATCCCAAAGCCAAAGGGAGGAAAAGGCCTCATTGATTCAAATTTTACTCATTATATCATAAAAAATTTTTGATTTTAGTCTATTCACTCTTAATTACCTAATTGACAGGTATGAACTATATTTTGATTAAAATATTCAAATTTAATTGATCTTATAGTTTAATAATGGAGTAAAGGAATCATTGTCAAAGTTTTGTATTAGCAGCATTTGTTCCAATATATGATTCCCTATTTCTTGTGATACACTGTCTTTTTATAATAAAATGATATGAAATCAAAATTGTTTTTGCCTTCAAATTGATTCTTTCTAAGGAGAAAGCGCGATAGTTTATGTTGAATTATGCGAAAATCGTCTGCAGGGGTCACTTTATAACAATTAATTATGTAATTGAATCCTGCTAGATGGCTACAGTAATAAATTATTAGACAGACTATTAAATAAGAAAAAATGGGATGCCTTGTGCTGCCCCCAATCGAAACCAAAACTTCGTGTAAATTTCAGCTCATTGGTTATCATCCAAATTGTTAAACGCATCCTTAAACTCAGAATACCTACTCAGAACTTGTTTTTACTATCTGTTCCCCTTCAAAAAAATGCTGTTCCATTCAAAAGATAAGATCTATCCCCTTCAACTGTCAAATGTATGTCAAGTAAAATGGAAGGATTGCAAAAAACATTAACAGATCACATTCGTCGGAGAGGCTGGAACTCAACCACTCGAATGAAGGAGGCACCGCCTCTTCCATAGCAAAGCATCTCCTAGATCAAGGACGTAATTGTGATTTTGACCAGGAGATCATCCACGTGGAGAGGAAAGGCGGAAGACATGAAAAATTGGCAGAGGTGCAGGAAGGGGGAATTTCTTAGATGGACGAACGAACATTCATGGACCACTCCTTGCCACTCTCATTCCCCACACCACCAATGACCACCGCTCTCCACTTCCACTGTAGAGCTGTTTGCAAAGGTAATGATCTTCCATGGCTCCTTAGTCTGTGCGTGTGTTTTTCTATTTTCATCCAATTTAAGTATAGAAATGAAATGTCAGCTTCTAGTGCTTTTAGTTAAAAGGGATTGTGGTTATTAGAGTATAGTAACAATAATATTACATACCTTAATAATTACATTTTGGTCAAAAAATAATGCTGCATTTTGCATGTTATGTATGTTACGTATTTTGTACGTTTATTAACGTCATTTCAAGAATATTGTTTGGTCTTTTAAATCAGCAGTTCCCAAACAGTGGTATGCAAATCACACATGGGTATGCGATGAAATAGTTGGGGGTATGTCGATAATAATCGGTATTGGCAGATGCTTAGAACCAATCTTTTAACAATAACAAGATGCTAATCACTTAAACACAAAATGTGTACCGTGAATAAGCCGTGAATTTCGTCTGCCGTGAAAAAACCTGGAAATAGCCGTGAATTTCATCATAAGACCTTAAAAATCTCTCGAGCTTATAGAAAAAGAAGTAAAATTGACAGATCAAAAGAAAAAAGATATTTCAATCATGTTTCAAGTCCAAGCCACGTACAGACACTGTCCACACATTTACTCCACACGTATATTTGCAGTGCAATTATTTGTCCTCGTGCCATGACGACACATTGATCTTGAGCCTGTGATTGGAAGACCGGCAAACAGTGTTCATTAACCCTGGCGAAGAATCAGACACTTCTTTACATCCCTACCTCACTGCTCCCTCCATTTTGCCACTCACAACCTTAAGCTTCACTTAAATTTTGATATTGATAGGTGACGTCATGAGAAATAGCACATTCATTGCTATGTTTGAATTCACGGTGCCTCTGTCGCGGTTGATAAATTTTTAGTTAACGTGCAGGCGGTGTTTGTGACATCATCAATATTTCTGCCTAAAATGGCTCATCAACAGACCGTGAAAACCTGGAAAAAACCGTGAATTTTATAATTGGAACCCTGCATATTCAATTGAGTATTTTAAACGTAGTTTCTATTAACCCGGTAACGCCTGAATTAAAAAGTTTCTGCGATTTTTGTGGTAATCATATGTTTTAATACGAATGAAATTCTAATATATTCAGTGCAAATTTTATTCTTTTATCTCTAATAGTTACCGAGATACAGCCTGGTACCATATGGTACCGCTAGGCGTTTAAGGGGTCAAAAAATCGAAATTTGAAAAACTATTCGGAAATCACATTTTTAAGCCAAAACGTTAAATATTTATTATTTTCCGGAAAATGCATTCATTTTCATCCAAAATTACGCTCAAATATCGATAATATTCAATTAATTATTATATATTATTGTACATAAAATAGAAGTTATGTATAATTGACGTAGAAATCAAGAATAACATGATTTTAGTGTTTCACTCTGTCGGTGCCGCACATGGAAATGAACAAAGCAGTCATTGCATTGCATTTCATGCATTCTGCTCTTATTCTACTGGTTCAGTTTTCAGTTGCACACCGTCCCCGCTTGGGCTTGGAGTTTATTTGTTGGTTGTGCCCGTCGAACCTATCAGGGGCATTGGAAAGAAGATAGGCCGCTGTCAGTTGAATGCAATCTTTGAAACATAAATCAATTAAAAATCTATTTCTTTAGCCAAGTACCCCATTCCAGTCGCACTTCTGGTAAATTGAGCACGTCCTTGATATTTTAGGGGATCCTTGTATCCAGCTGTGATTATACTACTGGCCATCGGAACTCAAGCTGAGTTATGTTTTTTCACGATTTCCGCATCAGCATCCATGCGTTAGGCGTCATTGCATCCAGAATCCAAGTAAAAATGGGCCACGAACATTTTGTCGACCCCCACACTATCTTTCCCAATTCCTTTTTCGTCAGCATTCACATTCCTGAGTTTTACGAAGTAGCTATCTGAGCTATTGATGCACCACACTTTCTAGCCAAACCTAATTAGCCTCCCCCGCATGAATTGCTAACAGCCATGTCTTCCAAAAGAGAACATTAACGACTCATTGAAACTCAAGGACTGCTTTTCTCTGAAATATCCGCCGAATCTTTCTTTTGCCATCCCCATAAAAGGGCGTATTTTCCATATCTTATATTATTTATCCATAGCGGTGTAATCACCGGAATGAATAAACCTACGAAGTTGTAGAAATCTGTTTCGTCTCATTGTGTATTAAACAAGATTATTTCTGGCGTTTAGTGCTGCCTCACAATAGTGCCTTTTACTGGGAGTCGTTTTATGCCAACTTATAAAAAGAATTGCAACAAATATTTTCAGTACCTCATGTGTTATATTTGGGTCATAACAGTTGCAGAATTGTACACACCTATTCGACTCTAACACTTAGTATGTAAGGACATTTTCGTCAAAGAACAGTTCAAATATTCTAGTTGGGGATGCTTCATGAAACAGTGAGTTGGTAATCAGGATTACGAGAAATCCTTTCGTGCTTTACGATCTCTTCATCATCAAAAACGCGTCCTTCCTCCCTATTTTTATACCTTTTGGGTGCTTTACGGCTCTGTCCAGTTTCACTACACTTTTGAAAATTCTCAGACATTTCTTGAGATAAACTCAGCTGACTGTCCACCTTTTCGAACAACAACTTCAAATTCGAGCAAAATTGGCGTCCACTCGTTATTCCATTTTCCTCAGTCAGAAGGAAGGTATTCATACTCTCTTTGCAGCAGCACATGCTATATTATAAGCAGTATGTGTAAGTTATTTCGGTTTTACTAGCACATGAAAGTGTGAAAAGTATCGGAGTGTGATTGAGATACGTTAGACAAAAATTAGGATTACGCTGCTCTTGTCGAAGTGATGCCTGTCGCGTGGTCGTCTCTCGCCGCCAGCCGTCATTGAATTTTCCCCTTAGCAAGCCCCCTTATTCCCCATCATACCCCCTTCCTAATTGAGTACACAGATACTCTTCCTATTCATGTTTTTCTAAATAGGATTGAGGTATGCAATTATACCTCCCACTCCTTGAGCCCTCGTGAGGGTACGAGATTCTGAAAAAATGCGGACAATTTAGGGCCTTATGTTACTTGGATGACGTCCTTATAACAAAAAAATTAATTTATGTACACATTTAATATGCGTTATAACATTTAAATAACGCAAAATTTATAGTATAAATGATGAAAAATAAATAATTGTAAAATAAATAACTGTTAGAAGACGAAAACAACAGAAATATTCGTATTTACGCTTTCCGCCAAAACATGGTAGTGCAAGCGCCTAGCGGTACCATATGGTACCACCAAAATGTTTTGAATCATAACATCCCAAATATTAGGCTCACATACAAAAACCATGCTTAATATGAAATTTACATGTTATACCAATCATAATTACATAAAAACATCTTCGTATTATGAGTACATAAGACGCAAGTAAAGAAAATTGAAATGCTTGCACTAAAAATTCCGTTTTTTTCGCATAGCTGAAAATTCTCAATTTTCAAACGGCTCTAAATACGTTAATTTCAGCTTTAAAAAAGCAAACTTTTCGGGAAAATGTAAATAAAAGCATTCTCATTATGTTTAAGCTCTCAAAAACCCAAATAAATTACAATAAGTGACAAAAAAGTTACGTTTAGCATTGCGCTACCGGCTGGTACCATATGGTACCGCTAGGCGTTAACGGGTTAATACAATTGTTTATGACTAAAAGTGTCACATTCTCGTAGTGAAATTATGTAATAAAATGAGCGCATTACATTTTTGGGGTACAATATTAGTTACATAGTTATAGAGGAGTACGGAAGAAGAGAAAGGCTGCGAACTAATGAGCTTAGTAATGAAAATGCATATATCACAGTGTTCATGCAAGGAAAGCTGTGTGGACTGAGATGCTTGGTATTCTAAATGTTCCCGTGTAGATCACCACATTTTTCAATCTGTTTAAGTTTGGTTAAAACATTTACAAATTTACTTCAATTTAATTTAAAAGTTAAATTTCAAGTTACTGCACAACTGCAAAAAGAATTTTTCACTATTTCACCTTCAAAAGAAACACTCATTTTCGTAAATTGAACACATCCCTCGTAAAGTACTACATAAAATGGAAGTTGAACTGAAACTTAACGTGTTCATGACAAGAATTTTCACTGCAAGTCTACACACAGACACATTCTTTGGTCACAAATTAAGATAAACATGCACATGGAAATGAAGGTTTGGCAGGACAAAGGTAGAGAAAATACTGTGTAGACTTGCAGTGAAATTCTTGTTATGAACACGATGTTAGTCCAAATTGAGATAGATAAGAAATGACAAGTGCTTTATGAGGGATGAGTGTGAGCTGTATGTTCAATGTACGAAAATGGGTGTTTTTTTTCGGAAGGTGAAATAGTGAAAAATTCTTTTCAGAGTTGTGAGGCTAACTGAAGTTTTAACCTAATTGGCTGTAAATTTTTTAACCAAACTTAAACCGAGGGAAAAATTCAACCAATGGAATGTGTTAATTGGTTATTTCAAAATTCCTGCATCTTGTGTACTCCGATCTTCCTTAGATATCATGTTTAAGGCTACAAAATTGTGTCATTTCATATTTTTCTTATATTCTTCTGAAGTCATGTTTATAGACAAAAAATTCACTTCTGGAGGTTCATTTCGTATTTGTATTACTTTCTTCAGAAATCATGTTCATAGCAACAAAATTCACGGCTGGAATGCAATATCGCATTTTTCTTACTTCCTGCTGATGTCTTGTTTATAGAAAAAATAACTTTTGGACTGTCTTATCGCGTTTTTCCTACTTTCAGCTGAAATAGGGTTTATAGTAAAAAATCACTTTAGGAATGTCTTTTTGTATTTTTCTTAATTTGTACTGATATCGTAATTATAGCAAAAATATTCATTTCTGGAGTGTCATTTTAACTTCTTACTTTTTACTGAAATCGTGTTAATTTGAAATAAATTCATTTCTGGATTAAAATTCCACATTTTCCTACTATTCACAGAAATCCTGTTTTTAGCAAAAATATTTACTTTTGAAGTGTCATTAGTAATTTTATCACTTTGTTCTGAAATCATATTTAAACCAACAAAAGTATAGTAGGATCTAAGTAGTGTAATTTTTCATTTTCCTCAATAACTACTGATATCGTGTTTATAGAAAAATATTATGTTCTGAAGTGTCTATTCACATTTTTCTTACTTTGTACATAAATCGTGCTTATAGAAAAAAATTCACCTTTGGAGTATAATTTTTAATTTTTCTTATTTTGTTCCTAATCGCGCTTATAGCGACCAAATTATTTAAGTAGTGTCATTACCTTCACCTTTCAAACATCAAGAAAGTCATTGAAAACATAACGTCAGGAAGGTTCAAGGTCAAATAAGGCCATTTACTCATCGACTCCCCCAAGGTCATTGACCTTTCATGGTCAACGAAGGTCATTTACTTCTCGACTCTCCAAAGGTCATTGGCCTTTCAAGCTCCAAGGTCATTCACCTTTCAATGTCAAAGAAGGTAATTGTAATCTCGACTCCACGAAGGACATTTACCTTTCAGGCTCAAACAAGGTCATTGACTATTCGATTCTACGCAGGTCATTGACCTTACAAGGTCAAAGAAGGTCATTGACCTCTTGACTCCTGAAAGTCTTTGATTTTTCAAGGTCAAATTAGTCATATGCATCACGACTACACCAAGGTCAAGGTCAATGACCTTTCGAGGTCTGCGAAGGGCATTGACCTTTCAAGGTCAAGAAAGGTCATTAAGATGTCGGCTCAACGAAGTTTTTTCCTTTTTTTACTTAGTTCTGAAATCGTGATAAGGAATACAATATTATGTAGGTCAAGTGTCATTTCGTGTTTTTCTTATTTTCTTCCGAAGTCGTGTTTATAGACACAAAATTCACTTCTGGATGTTCATTTCGTATTTGTCTTACTTTCTACAAAAATCGTGTTAGCAAAAAATTCACGTCTGTAATGCAATATCGCATTTTTCTTACTTTCTGCTGATATCGTGTTTATAGTAAAAAAACTTTTGGACTGTCTTATTGCATTTTTCTCAATTTCTACTGAAATCGTTATTATAGCAAAAATATTTATTTCTGGAGTGTCATTTTAACTTTTACTTACTGAAATCGTGTTTATTTGAAATAAATTCATTTCTGGATTAAAATTCCCCATTTACTTACCATTCATAGATATATTTTTTAACAAAAATATTTACTTTTGAAGTGTCATTACTAATTTACTCACTTTGTTCTGAAGTCGTGTAGTCGTGAAGTCGTCTAAGTAGTGTAATTTTTCATTTTTCACAATTAGTACTGAAATCGTGTTATTAGAAAAATATTATGTTCTGGAGTGTCATTTCACATTGTTTTAACTTTGTACACAAATCGTGTTTATAGAAAAAAAATTCACCCTTGGAGTATAATTTTGCATTTTTTAAATTTTGTTCCCAATCGCTTTTATAGAGACCATTTATTAAGGTATTGTCAATTCCTTCACCTTTCAAACTATAAGAAGGCCATTGACCTCATAAGATCACGAAGTTCATTGAGCTTTCAAATTAAAAGAAGGTCACTGACATCTCAACTCAACGAAGGTCATTGACCTTACAAGGTCAATATAAGTCATTTACTTTTCGACTCCACGATGGTGGCTGACCTTTAAAGCTCCACGAAGTTCATTCACCTTTCAACGTTAAGAAGGTGATTGTCATCTCGACTCCAAAAGGTCATTGACATTTTAAGGTCAAACAAGGCCATATATATCTCGACTCCACGAAGGTTATTGAAATTTCAAGGTCGAAGAAGTTCATAACCATCTCGAATCCACGAAGGTCATTGGCTTTTCAAGGTCAATTCAGGTTTTTAGCTTCCCTACTAAACCTTGACCTTTCAAGGTCATTGACCTTTCAAGGTCATTGAAGGTCATTGACTGTTCAAGGTAAGACAAGGTCATTTATTTCTCGACTCCAAGGAGGTCATTTCAAAGTCAAATTATGCCATAAACATACCTACTACACCAAGGTCATTGACCATCAAGGTTAAACAAGGTCATAGAACTTTTAAGGTCATTGACCTTTCAAGGTCAAAATAGGTCATTGACCTCAAGAAAAAACCTTCTGGACTGTCTTATCGCATTTTTCTTACTTTCAGCTGAAATGGCGTTTATAGAAAAAATCACTTTTAGAGCGTCTTATCGCCTTTTTCTTAATTTCTACTGAAATCGTTACTATAGGAAAAATATTCATTTCAACCTAACTACCCTATTTATAATATCTATTTCATTCATGTCATTTTAACATTTTATTACTTGGTACTGAAATCGTGTTTATTTGAAATAAATTCATTTCTGGATTAAAATTCCGCATTTTCTCACTATTCACAGTTATACTTTTTAAGCAAAAATATTTACTTTTGAAGTCTCATTAGTAATTGTCTCATTTTTTTGAAAGCCATTGCCATTCCAAGGTCATTGAAGATCATTGACTTTTATAGGTCAAAGAAAGTCGACTTACTTCTCGACTCCAAGAAGGTCATTTCAAGGTCAGATTTAGTTTTATTCATCCCTCCACACCAAGGTCAAACAAGATCATAAAGCTTTCAAGGTCATTAAAGGTCATTGACCTTTCGAGGTCAAAGAAGGTCATTGGCCTTTAAAGGTCAAAGAAAGTATTTTACTTCGTCTCTACGATGGTCATTCACCTTTTAAGCTCTATGAAGGTCATTGGCAATTCTAGGTAAAACAAAGTTATTGAGCATTCAAGGTCATTGAAGTTCATTGACCTTTCAAGGTCAAAGAAGGCCATTTACCTTTCAAGGTCAAAGAAGGTGATTGAGTGCTACTTCTCGACTCTACGATTGTCATTTACATTTCAAGCTCCACGAAGGTCATTGACCTCTCAAGGCCGAAGAAGGTCATATTCATCCTGACTCCATGAATGTTATTGACCTTTTAAGGTCAAATAAGGTCATTGTCATCTCGAATCCAAGGTCTTTCACTTTTCAAGGTCAAATTAGGTCATTCGCATTTCAACTACATGAGGGTCATTGACCTTTCATTTTCATAGAAGGTCATTGACCTTTCAAGGTCAAGGAAGCTCATGATCATGTCGACTCAACGAAGTTTTTGCTTCTTAGTTCTGAATTTGTGATAAGGAATACAATGTTATGTAAGTAAAGTGCCACTTCGTGTTATTCTCTTGCTTTTCTGAAGTTGTTTTTATAGACACAAAATTCACTTCTGGAGGTTCATTTCGTATTTGTCTTACTTTCTACAGTAATCGCTTACAGTAATGCAAAATCGCATTTTTCTTACTTCCTGCTGATATCGTGTTTATAGAACAAAAAAATCACTTTTTGAGTGTCTTATCGCATTTTTCATACTTTCTTCTGAATTCGTTAATATTGCAAAAATATTTATTTCTGGAAATTTCACTTTAACTTTTTCTTACTATGTAATAATAACGTGTTTGTTTGAAATAAATTCAAATCTGGGTGGTCTGGATGGATTCAAATGAAAACTTCATCAAGGTCATTGACCTCTATACTCCATGAAGGTCATTGACCTCTAAACTCCATGAAGGTCATTGACCTTTCAAACTCCACGAGGGTCATTGACCTCTAAACTCCATGAAGGTCATTGGCCTCTAAACTCCATGACGGTCATTGACCTTTCAAACTCCACGAGGGTCCTTGACCTCTAAACTCCATTAAGGTCATTGACCTTTCAAACTATGAGAGTCATTGACCTTTAAACTATTATTTATTAATCTATTAATGATTATAGCAACAAAATTCATTTCTCGAGTTTCATTTCTTTTTTTTTCTTACTTTCTACTGAAATGAAGTTTATATAAACAAAATTGATTTCTGGAGTTTCATTTCGTAGTTTTTTTCGTAGGGTTTTTTTTCGTAAATTTTTCTTACTTTGTACTGGAATCGTGTTTATAAAAAATATTAACTTGTGAAGTGTCATTTCGTTATTTTCTTACCTTGTTCTTAAATCCAATATAACTCCTCATAACAATTACTAGCTCCTTCGAAGTATAATTTTTCTTTTTTCTCACTTTGTTCTGAAATCGTGTTTATAGCATACTTCTGGAGAGTAATTTTCTTATATTTCTAACTTTGTAATGAAATCGTGTTTGCAGCAAATAAAGTAACTTCTGAAGCATAATTTCCTATTTTTCTAACATTGTGCTGAAATCGTGTTTATAGCAAAAAAATTCACTTTTGGAGTTTAATTTCGTATTTTTCTTAATTTGTGCATAATCGCTTTGTAGCAAAAACAATAGTTAAGTAGTGCCCTTTCCCTGCCCTTTCAAACTTCAAGAAGGTCAATGACTACTGAACTCCATAAAGGTCATTGACCTTTCAAGGTCATTTACGGTCATTGACCTTTCAAGGCCATTCACGGTCATTGACCTTTCAAAGTCATTGAGGTCATTAAAGGTAAAAAAAGGTTCTTGACTTTTCATGGTCATTGAAGATCATTAACCGTTCAAGGTCATTCACGGTCATTCACCTTTCAAGGTCATTGAAGTCAAAAGACATTTCAATGACATATAGCTTTCAATGTCATTGAAGGTCAAACAAGGTCATTGACCTTTCAAGGTCATTCATGGTCATTGACCTTTCAAGGTCATTCATGGTCATTGACCTTTAAAGGTCATTCACGGTCATTGACCTTTCAAGGTCAATGACCGTGAATGACCATTGACCTTTCAAGGTCATTGATCGTCATTAACTTTTCCAAGTCAAAGAAATTTCAAGGTCATTGAAGGTCAAAAATGTCATAAACCTTTCAAGGTCATTGAAGATCATTGACCTATCAAGGTTATTGAAGATCTTTGACCTTTCAAGGTCATTCACGGTCATTGACCTTTCAATGTCATTGAAGTTAATTCATATTTCAAGTTCATAGAGATTTCAAGGTCATTGAAAGTCAAACAAGGTCATTGACCTTTCAAGGTCATTCACGTTCATCGAAATTTCAAGGTCATTCACGGTCATTGACCGTTCAAAGTCAACCACCGTCATTGACATTTCATGGACATTCACGGTCATTGTTTTGTTCTGATTTGATTATATAAATTTGCAATTCCTTGCAATGAAGTTACGTTTATAGCTTATATTTTCATTTCAAAGCATATTTTAATTTTTTCTCTTTTAGCAGTGAAACCGCGTTTATCAGAACGATTTTCATTTCCAAATCACATTATAATTTTTCACTCCTCCAAATGAAATCATTCAAGGTCATTCACGGTCATTGACCTTTCAAGGTCATTAAAGATTATTGACCATTCAAGGTCATTGAATTTGACATTGATATTTCAAGATCATTACCTGTCAAGATCATTGAAGGTCAAACAAGTTCATCGACCATTCAAGGTCATTCACGGATATTGACCTTTCAAGGTATATCACGGTAATTGACCTTTCAAGGTCATTGATGGTCATTTCCATTTCAAGGTAAATAGAGCTTTCAAAGTCATTGAAGGTCATTGAAGATCTAAAAAGGTCATTGACCTTTCAAGGTCATTGAAGATCACTGACCTTTCAAAGTTTGTTTTACGGTCATTCACATTTCAAGGTCATTCAAGGTCATCAACCTTTCATGGTCATTGATAGTCATTGATCACTCCAGATCAAAGAGCTTTCAAGGCCATTGGAAGTCATTGAAATTCAAATAAGGCCATTGATCTTTCAAGGTCATTTAAGATCATTGACCTTTAATAGTCATTCACCGTCATTGACCTTTCAAGGTCCTTGATGGTCATCTTATTTTTTTATTTTTTTCACTCGTTTTAGTGAAACCACGTTTATAACAAGCAATATCAATGGAAATACGTATTTTTATTTTTTCCCTCTTCGCAGTGATACCGCGTTTAACACAAGTATTATCTTTATCAAATCACATATTTAATTTTTTCACTCATAGCAGTTATAGCGCATTAACATAATGGAATATCACTTTCAAATCAAATACTTAATTTTAATCTCTTTGCACTGATACCGCATTAATAACATGGATTATTATCAGGAAATTACTTTTTTTAACTCATCGTGGTGTAACCGTGTGTATAACAAAGACTTGTTTTCAAATCACATTTTTAATTTTTTCACTCTTCGAAGTGAAATGTTGCATGATGAAATCATGTGTGTTATCATTGTATCAAGAACAGTATCTCAAAATCAAATTATTAATTTTTTAATTCTCTGCAGTGAAGTAACGTTTATAGCTCATAATTTCATTTCCAAATCACATTATTATTTTTTTCAATCTTCGAAGGTCATTCACGGTCATTGATCGTTCAAGGTCATTCAAGGTCATTGACCTTTCAAGGTCATTAAAGGTAATTGACCTTTCAAGGTCTTTCAAGGTCAATTACATTTTAAAGTCATTTATGTTAACTGACCTTTCAAGGTCATTGATGGTCATAAACATTTCAAGGTCGAAGAGAGTTCAAGGTCATTGCAGTTCAAACAAGGTCATTAAATTTTGAAGGTCATTCAAGGTCAATTACATTTTTAAGTCATTCACGGTAACTGACCTTTCAGGGTCATAGATGGTCATAAACATTTCAAGGTCATAGAGAGTTCAAGGTCATTGCAGGTCAAACAAGGTCATTGACTTTTCAAGGTCATTAAAGGTCATTGACCATTCAAGGGCGAATAGCTTTCAAGGTCATTAAATGTCAAAAATGTGATTGACTATTCAAGGTCATTGAAAATCATTCACCTTTCATTGTGATTAACGGTCTTTGAACTGTAAAGGTCATTGATAGTCATTGACATTTCAAGGTCATAGGGATTTCAAGGTCATTGAAGGTTAAACAAGGTCATTGGCCTTTCATGGTCATTCACGGTCATTGACCTTTTAAGGTCATTCAAGGTCAATGACCTTTTTAAGTCGTTCAAAGGAACTGACCTGTCAAGGTCATAGATGGTCATAAACATTTCAAGTTCGAAGAGCTTTCAAGATCATTGCGGGTCATTTACGGTCATTGACCTTTCAAGGTCATTCAAGGTCATTGACATTTCAAGGTCATTCAAGGTCATTTATGGCAACCTCCTTTTTTGTTTAACCTTTCGCAGGGAAACCGCGTTGATAAGATATATATATCAATGGAAATACGTATTTTTATTTTTTCACTCTACGCAGTGATACCGTGTTTAACACAAGTATTATCATTATAAAATGACATTTTTCATTTTTTCACTCTTCGTAGTGAAATCGCTTTAAAAGCAAGGATTATATTCATGAAATCACTTTTTTTATTTTTTCACTCTTCGCAGTGAAACCGCGTTGATAAGAAGAAATATCAATGGAAATACGTATTTCTATTTTTTCACTCTACGCAGTGATACCGCGTTTAACAAAAGTATTATCATTATAAAATGACATTTTTCATTTTTTCTTTCATCGTAGTGAAATCGCATTTAAAGTAAGGATTTTCACTTTCAAATCAAATATTTAATTTTTTTCTCTCTTTGCACTGATATCGCATTTATAGCAAGGATTATATTCATGAAATAACTTTTTTATTTTTTCACTTTTCGCAGTGCAACAAAGATCGCAGTATAAATTCCATTTTTGTTTCTGAATCACATTTTTGATTATTTCCCTCTTCGAAGTAAAATCATGTTTGTAGCAAGAAGAGTAATCTCAAATTCAGTATATTTCAAGGTCATTGAAGGTCAAACAAGGTCCTTGACCTTTCATTGTCATTCACGGTCATTGACCCTTCAAGGTCATTCAAGGTCAATGACCTTTCTAAGTCGTACAAGATAACTGACCTTTCAAGGTCATAGATGGTCATAAACATTTCAAGGTCGAAGAGCTTTCAAGGTCATTGCAGGTCATTTACGGTCATTGACCTTTCAAGGTCATTCAAGGTCATTGACCCTTCAAGGTCATTCAAGGTCATTAATGGCAACCTCCTTTTTTTGTTTCACTCTTCGCAGTGAAACCGCAATGATAAGAAGGAATATCAATGGAAATACGTATTTTTATTTATTCACTCTACGCATTGATACCGCCATTAACCCCAGTATTATCATAATAAAATGACATTTTTCATTTTTTCACTCTTCGTAGTAAAATCGCTTAAATAGCAAGGATTCTATTCATGAAATAACTTTTTTATTTTTTCACTCTTCGCAGTGAAACCGCGTTGATAAGAAGGATTATCAATGGAAATACGTATTTTTATTTTTTCACTCTACGCAGTGATACCGCGTTTAAAACAAGTATTATCATTATAAAATCACATTTTTCATTTTTTCACTCTTCGTAGTGAAATCGCTTTAATAGCAAGAATTATATTCATGAAATCACTTTTTTTATTTTTTCACTCTTCGCAGTGAAACCGCCTAGATAAGAAGAATTATCAATGGAAATACGTATTTTTATTTTTTCACTCTACGCAGTGATACCGTGTTTAACACAAGTATTATCATTATAAAATGACATTTTTCATTTTTTCACTCTTCGTAGTGAAATCGCTTTAATAGCAAGGATTATATTCATGAAATCACTTTTTTTATTTTTTCACTCTTCGCAGTGAAACCGCGTTGATAAGAAGAAATATCAATGGAAATACGTATTTCTATTTTTTCACTCTACGCAGTGATACCGTGTTTAACAAAAGTATTATCATTATAAAATGACATTTTTCATTTTTTCTTTCATCGTAGTGAAATCGCATTTAAAGTAAGGATTTTCACTTTCAAATCAAATATTTAATTTTTTTCTCTCTTTGCACTGATATCGCATTTATAGCAAGGATTATATTCATGAAATAACTTTTTTATTTTTTCACTCTTCGCAGTGAAACAAAGATCGCAGTATAAATAAGATTTTTGTTTCTGAATCACATTTTTGATTATTTCCCTCTTCGAAGTAAAATCATGTTTGTAGCAAGAACAGTAATCTCAAACTCATATTTGAATTTTTTAATTCTTTGCGGTGAAGTTACGTTAATAGCTTATATTTTCATTTCAAGGAACATTTTAATTTTTTCTATTTTAGAAGTGAAACCGCTTTTATCAGAACGATTTTAATTTCCAAATCACAATATTTTTTTATTCTTCGAAGTGAAATCATTTTTTTCCTTATTCACGGTCACTGACCTTAAAACATAATTCATGGTCATTTAAGTTAATTCACATTTCAAGGTTATAGAACTTTCAAGGTCAATGAAGGTCTAACAAGGTCATTGACCTTTCATGGTCATTCACGGCCATTCACGATCATTGACCTTTCAAGGTCATTCAAGGTCATTGACCTTTCAAGGTCGAAGATCTTTCAAGCTCATTGAAGGTCAAAAAAGATCATTGACCTTTCACGGTTATGGAAGATCTTTGACCTTTCAAGGTGATTCACGCTCAAAGAATTTTCAAGGTCATTGATATTCACAGACATTTTAAGGTCATAGAGCTTTCAAGGTCATCAAAGGTCATTGAATGTCTAACAAGGCCATTGACCTTTCAAGGTATTAGATGGTAATAAACATTTCAAGGTCGAAGAGCTTTCAAGGTCATTTAACGTCAAACAAGGTGATTGACATTTAAGGGTCATTCAAGGTCACTGAAATTTCAAGGTCATTCAAGGTCATTGACTATTCAAGGTCATTCAAGGTCATTGACCTTTCAAGGTCGAAGAGCCTTCAAGGTCATTGAAGGTAAAAAAAAGGTCATTGACCTTTCACGGTAATTGAAGATCTTTGACCTTTCAAGGGGATTCACGGTCTAAGAACTTTCAAGGTCATTGATAGTCATTGACATTTTACAGTCATATAGCTTTCAAGGTCATCATAGATCATTGAAGGTCTAACAAGGTCATTGAAATTTCAAGGTGTAAGATGGTCATAAATATTTCAAGGTCGAAGAGCTTTCAAAGTCATTTAACGTCAAAATAGGTGATTGAACTTTCAAGGCCATTCAAAGTCATTGACCTTTCAAGGTCTTCCAAGGTCATTCACGATCATTGTTCATTAAACGTCATTGATGGTCATATAAGTTAATTCACATTTCAAGGTCATAGTAAATTTGAAGGACATTGAAGGTCATTCAAGGTCATTGACATTTCAAGGTCATTCAAGGTCATTGACGTTTCAAGGCCATTCAAGGTCATTTACCTATCAAGGTCAAAGCCGTTTCAAGGTCATTGCCCTTTCAAGGTCATTGATGGTTATAATTATTTCAAGGTCATCCACGGTCTTTAACCTTTCATGGTCATTATTTGTTATTCATCACTCAAGTTCAACAGGTTCAAACAAGGTCATTGACTTTCAAGGTCATTCAATGTCATTGACCTTTCAAGGTCATTCAAGGTCATTTACCTTTCAAGGTCGAAGAGCTTTCAAGGTCATTCAAGGTCATTGACCTTTCAAGGTCATTCAAGGTCATTGACCTTTCAAGGTCATTCAAGGTCATTGACCTTTCAAGGTCGAAGAGCTTTCAACGTCATTGAGGTCAAAAAAGTTCATTGACCTTTCACGGCATTTAAAGATCTTTGACCTTTCAAGGTGATTCACGGTTAAGAACTTTCAAGGTCATTGATAGTCATTGACATTTTAAGGTCAAAGAGCTTTCAAGGTCATCAAAGGTTTCACGTTATAAGTTGGTCATAAGCATTTCAAGGTCGAGGAGCATTGAAGGTCATTTGAGGTCAAACAAGGTGATTGATCTTTCAAGGACATTCAACGTCATTGACCTATCAAGGTCATTGACCTATCAAGGTCATTCAAGGTCATTGACCTTCCAAAGTCATTCACGGTCATTGTTCATTAACCGTCATTGATGGTCATATAACTTAATTCACATTTCAAGGTCATAGTAAATTTGAAGGACATTGAAGGTCATTCAAGGTCATTGACATTTCAAGGTCATTCAAGGTCATTGACGTTTCAAGGCCATTCAAGGTCATTTACCTATCAAGGTCATTCAAGGTCAAAGCCGTTTCAAGATCATTGCCCTTTCAAGGTCATTGATGGTTAAAATTATTTCAAGGTCATCCACGGTCTTTAAGCTTTCATGGTCATTATTTGTTATTGATCACTCAAGGTCAACAAATTCAAACAAGGTCATTGACTTTTCAAGGTCATTGAAGGTCATTGACCTTTCAAGGTCGAAGAGCTTTCAAGGTCATTCAAGGTCATTGACCTTTCAAGGTCATTCAAGGTCATTGACCTTTAGAGGTCGAAGAGCTTTCAAGGTCATTGAAGGTCAAAAATTGTCATTGACCTTTAACGGCATTTAAAGATCTTTGACCTTTCAAGGTGATTCACGGTTAAGAACTTTCAAGGTCATTGATAGTCATTGACTTTTTAAGGTCAAAGAGCTTTCAAGGTCATCAAAGGTTTCACGTTATAAGCATTTCAAGCATTTCACGTTATATGCTCGTCATAAACATTTCAAGGTCGAGGAGCTTTGAAGGTAATTTGAGGTCAATCAAGGTGATTGATCTTTCAAGGACATTCAAGGTCATTGACCTTTCAAGGTCATTCAAGGTCATTGACCTTCCAAAGTCATTCACGGTCATTGTTCATTAAACGTCATTGATGGTTATATAAGTTAATTAATTTCGAGGTCATAGTAAATTTGAAGGTCATTGAAGGTCAAACAAGGTCATTGACCTTTCATGGTCATTCACGGTCATAGACCTTTCAAGGTCATTGAATGTCAATGACCTTTTTAAGTCGTTCACTGTAACTCACCTTTCAAGGTCAAAGATGGTCATAAACATTTCAAGGTCGAAAAGCTTTCAAGGTCATTGCAGGTCATTCACGGTCATTTACCTTTCAAGGTCATTCAAGGTCATTGACCTTTCAAGGTCACTCAAGGTCATTAATGGCAACCTCATTTTTTTTGTTTCACTCTTCGCAGTGAAACCGCAATGATAAGAAGGAACATCAATGGAAATACGTATTTTTATTTATTCACTCTACGCAGTAATACCGCGTTTAAACCAAGTAATACCAATATATAATGACATTTTTCATTTTTTCACTCTTCGTAGTGAAATCGCTTTAATAGCAAGGATTATATTCATGAAATAACTTTTTTATTTTTTCACTATTCGCAGTGAAACCGCGTTGATAAGAAGAAATATCAATGGAACTACGTATTTCTATTTTTTCACTCTACGCAGTGATAACGCGTTGATAAGAAGAAATATCAATGGAAATACGTATTTCTATTTTTTCACTCTACGCAGTGATAACGCGTTTAACACAAGTATTATCATTATAAAATGACATTTTTCATTTTTTCACTCTTCGTAGTGAAATCGCTTTAAAAGCAAGGATTATATTCATGAAATCACTTTTTTTATTTTTTCACTCTTCGCAGTGAAACCGCGTTGATAAGAAGAAATATCAATGGAAATACGTATTTCTATTTTTTCACTCTACGCAGTGATACCGCGTTTAACAAAAGTATTATCATTATAAAATGACATTTTTCATTTTTTCTTTCATCGTAGTGAATTCGCATATTAAGTAAGGATTTTCACTTTCAAATCAAATATTTAACTTTTTTCTCTCTTTGCACTGATATCGCATTTATAGCAAGGATTATATTCATGAAATAACTTTTATTTTTTCACTCTTCGCAGTGAAACAAAAATCGCAGTATAAATTCGATTTTTGTTTCTGAATCACATTTTTGATTATTTCCCTCTTCGAAGTAAAATCATGTTTGTAGCAAGAACAGTAATCTCAAATTCAGTAAATTTCAAGGCCATTGAAGGTCATTTTCCTATCAAGGTCATTCAAGGTCAAAGCCGTTTCAAGGTCATTGCCCTTTCAAGGTCATTGATGGTTATAATTATTTCAAGGTCATCGACGGTCTTTAACCTTTCATGGTCATTATTTATCATTGATCACTCAAGGTCAACAGGTTCAAACAAGGTCATTGACTTTTCAAGGTCATTCAAGGTCATTGACCTTTCAAGGTCATTCAAGGTCATTGACCTTTAGAGGTCGAAGAGCTTTCAAGGTCATTGAAGGTCAAAAAAGGTCATTGACCTTTCACGGCATTTAAAGATCTTTGACCTTTCAAGGTGATTCACGGTTAAGAACTTTCAAGGTCATTGATAGTCATTGACATTTTAAGGTCAAAGAGCTTTCAAGGTCATCAAAAATCATTGAAGGTCTAACAAGGTCATTGACATTTCACGTTATAAGTTGGTCATAAACATTTCAAGGTCGAAGAGCTTTCAAGGTCATTTGAGGTCAAACAAGGTGATTGATCTTTCAAGGATATTCAAGGTCATTGACCTTTCAAGGTCATTCAAGGTCATTGACCTTCCAAGGTCATTCACGGTCATTGATCATTAAACGTCATTGATGGTTATATAAGTTAATTCACATTTCAAGGTCATAGTAAATTTAAAGGTCATTGAAGGTCAAACAAGGTCATTGACCTTTCATGGTCATTCACGGTCATAGACCTTTCAAGGTCATTGAATGTCAATGACCTTTTTAAGTCGTTCACGGTAACTCACCTTTCAAGGTCAAAGATGGTCATAAACATTTCAAGGTCGAAAAGCTTTCAAGGTCATTGCAGGTCATTCACGGTCATTGACCTTTCAAGGTCATTCAAGGTCATTGACATTTCAAGGTCACTCAAGGTCATTAATGGCAACCTCCTTTTTTTTGTTTCACTCTTCGCAGTGAAACCGCAATGATAAGAAGGAACATCAATGGAAATACGTATTTTTATTTATTCACTCTACGCAGTAATACCGCGTTTAACCCAAGTAGTAGCAATATATAATGACATTTTTCATTTTTTCACTCTTCGTAGTGAAATCGCTTTAATAGCAAGGATTATATTCATGAAATAACTTTTTTATTTTTTCACTATTCGCAGTGAAACCGCGTTGATTAGAAGAAATATCAATGGAAATACGTATTTCTATTTTTTCACTCTACGCAGTGATAACGCGTTGATAAGAAGAATTATCAATGGAAATACGTATTTCTATTTTTTCACTCTACGCAGTGATAACGCGTTTAACACAAGTATTATCATTATAAAATGACATTTTTCATTTTTTCACTCTTCGTAGTGAAATCGCTTTAAAAGCAAGGATTATATTCATGAAATCACTTTTTTTATTTTTTCACTCTTCGCAGTGAAACCGCGTTGATAAGAAGAAATATCAATGGAAATACGTATTTCTATTTTTTCACTCTACGCAGTGATACCGCGTTTAACAAAAGTATTATCATTATAAAATGACATTTTTCATTTTTTCTTTCATCGTAGTGAATTCGCATATTAAGTAAGGATTTTCACTTTCAAATCAAATATTTAACTTTTTTCTCTCTTTGCACTGATATCGCATTTATAGCAAGGATTATATTCATGAAATAACTTTTTTATTTTTTCACTCTTCGCAGTGAAACAAAGATCGCAGTATAAATTCGATTTTTGTTTCTGAATCACATTTTTGATTATTTCCCTCTTCGAAGAAAAATCATGTTTGTAGCAAGAACAGTAATCTCAAATTCAGTAAATTTCAAGGCCATTGAAGGTCATTTACCTATCAAGGTCATTCAAGGTCAAAGCCGTTTCAAGGTCATTGCCCTTTCAAGGTCATTGATGGTTATAATTATTTCCAGGTCACCGACGGTCTTTAACCTTTCATGGTCATTATTTGTCATTGATCACTCAAGGTCAACAGGTTCAAACAAGGCCATTGACTTTTCAAGGTCATTCAAGGTCATTGACCTTTCAAGGTCATTCAAGGTTATTGACCTTTAGAGGTCGAAGAGCTTTCAAGGTCATTGAAGGTCAAAAAAGGTCATTGACCTTTCACGGCATTTAAAGATCTTTGACCTTTCAAGGTGATTCACGGTTAAGAACTTTCAAGGTCATTGATAGTCATTGACATTTTAAGGTCAAAGAGCTTTCAAGGTCATCAAAGGTCATTGAAGGTCTAACAAGGTCATTGACATTTCACGTTATAAGTTGGTCATAAACATTTCAAGGTCGAAGAGCTTTCAAGGTCATTTGAGGTCAAACAAGGTGATTGATCTTTCAAGGATATTCAAGGTCATTGACCTTTCAAGGTCATTCAAGGTCATTGACCTTCCAAGGTCATTCACGGTCATTGTTCATTAAACGTCATTGATGGTTATATAAGTTAACTCGCTGCGCTCCGCGCGCTCGTTAAGGGGCTCCGCCCCTTAAAAACCCCGGTTCCGGCTTCGCCGTCTACATTTGTGGTCGTTCGAAGAATTTTAATTCGAATGATCTCACCTCGGCTAGGGGCCGGCTTCGCCGGCCAGGGGGTAGGGAAGCGCCCTACTCATTCCTCGGAACGGCTTCGCCGTTCGTCGTTGAGGGGCGGCTTCGCCACCCAGGGGTTGAGTATGCCCCCCCGGGGCTGCCCCGCTTAATACTCGGAACGGCCTCGCCGTTCCTCGTCTGGGGTCGGCATAGCCGCCCAGAGGGCGAGGGCATTTCGGAACTTTTTCCCCGTTATTCGTTTAAGGGGCGGTTTAGCCGCCCAGGGGTGGATGGAGCCCACAGCGGCTGCGCCGCTTGAACATCGGGGCAGCTTCGCCCCCCGGGGGTTACTGAAGCTCCCGCTCGCCTACGCCAGTTACTCCTCGGAACATCTTCGCCGCCTTGGGGATGAAGAGCCTCCCGCGGCTACTCCGCTAAGTCCTCATAAATGGTCTCCTCCACCGAGAGGGGTGCTCAGGGGGATTCGGGGTTTCAATGTGTTATACATGCGGTCACCAATCTTCCACAGTGATTATGCAGCGATGATTGTAAAGTGTAGTGCAATGCGGCGTAATAAGTTCGACAAGTACGCATGAAAGAAGACTTAATGGGAAATATTTCATTTTTGCGGGGGATTCCAACGGAATACCAGGGGTTTTATACTTGTGTTAAACCAGTGGTCACAAATCGTTCTCATAAATTGCGTGCTGATAAGTCCTAGGGGTCCGAAATAGAGGCGGAATTCTGACGATTCTTTTACCCGGAGAGGCAATTTATTAGAAATGTTTTGGGAGGTTTCATGGGGTTATCGGGGGTTTCAATAAGTAGTAGTGGCACCGGCTAAATTGTGACGAAAACTACTCGGAAAGGCAAATTTAAATTTTTTTTTGGCGAAGTTCCAGGAGGTGATCGGGGGTTTTCTGGTATTTTTTCCCGTATGGTTTACGGTGGCCCGCCTTCACGAAAAATTCTGGATCTAGAGCTCAGAGGGGACGGGTAGTTCGGCGTAATGTTTGCGAGAAGTTCCCAAATAGGTGACTTAATGGCACATTTTACATTTCGGGGGGTTTCAGGGAATACCGGGGGTTTATATGTGTGTACTCCTGGCGGTCACCATCCGTTCACATAAATTCCGTGGGGATGAGTCGTTTGGGTAAGAACCAGCGGTGGAATAGTCACGAAAAGTACCCAAAATGGTAGAATTGTATGCTTAATTTTTTTTAGGGTGTGAATGTGGGTTAACCGGGGGTTTATAGGTTTTTACAGCCAGGGGTTATCAATCATCCACATCAATTCCGTAGTGAAAAGTGGTAAGGCTTGGAAATGTGGCGGAATTGTGACGAAAAGTACCCGAAAAGGCTACTTATATGCAAATTGTAATTTTTTAGGGATTTTTAGGGGATTTAAAAATGACTATGTTACATGGTAACATCTATTTACTATCATATCTAAGAGAAGTTGCCCCTATGACATCCATATTTCGAGAGTAAAACAATAAAAAGTAAATCTCTCCCCGGAAAAAATTATTAGTGCCCGCCATTTTTTTTCGCGGTTATATCGATCAATTTATTTATTAAATATTTATGATTTCTGAAAGATGATGCATAGATCTATGTAACTACAAAGTTTGAAAGAAATCGGTGAGGTATAAATTGACAAAATGCTATGTTAATCATTTGGAAATCGTAATTTTCGGTGATTTTCGGAATATTTTAATTTTTTTCTGAGTAACCAAGGACGACGAAAGAAAATTGTTACCTACATTACGTAGATGATGTTATGAAAATATATAATAATCATTTCCGTTGTCCAACTCACAGAAATAGGCCGATGGCAGTGGAAAATATTAAACATTTTCCGAGAAATAGATTTTTGGACGCCATTTTGAAAGCGTTTAACTTAGACATTAACTTCAAAAATTACATAAGTAGGTGGCAACATTTATTGGCTTTCATAATATACAACAACGGTCCGTGTGACGGAAATTTATCGCCTGTACAACGATAAATAGTAAACGAACTCCCGGGAAAAAATGGGAAGTGTCCACCATTTTTAATTTTTTGTTGGTTTATCGAAGGCAATATTGTAAAAACGTTTACTTTTTCTGAAACAAAATTCATAGTCTTATGTAAATACTAAGTCTGAACGAAATCAGTCGTGTAAAACTGGACAAAATCTTGTGTTAATCATTTGGAAATGGTACTTCTTGGTGATTTTTGGCAAATTTTAATTTGTTTCTGAGTAACCAAGGACGACGAAAGAAAATTGTTACCTACATTTCGTAACCGATGTTATGAGCATATATAATAATCATTTTCAATATCCTACACCTATTATTACGACGAGGGGACCGGAACTTATGAAATATTTTTTGAAAATTCAATTTTCGGACGCCATTTTAGCAGCATATTGCTTAACTATAAAATGATATTATTACATAATTACGTGCCCAAGTTTATCAGCTTTCAAAAAATGCATTGACAATCCGTGTGGCACGCACGGTTCGCGCACAGTAAAATAAAAACCGAAATACGGTCCCCGGAAAAAGCGCGATTTCGGCCATTTTGTCGTCCTTGCGACGACACGTGGCGGAAACTTCCGGTTTTCGGATTTTTCCTCCGGATCATTTCGGGTTCCCCGCACGCGTGCCAAATTTCAGCTCTCCAGCACTTCTGGAAGTGGTCGGGAATTTGTATCCATGAGTGAGTCAGTCACCACGCCGGCTGTATATAGATAGGATTCACATTTCAAGGTCATAGTAAATTTGAAGGTCATTGAAGGTCAAACAAGGTCATTGACCTTTCATGGTCATTCACGGTCATTCCTTTCAAGGTCCATTCACCTTTCAAGGTCATTGAATGTCAATGACCTTTTTAAGTCGTTCACGGTAACTCGTTTTTCAAGGTCAAAGATGGTCATAAACATTTCAAGGTCGAAAAGATTTCAAGGTCATTGCAGGTCATTCACGGTCATTGACCTTTCAAGGTCATTCAAGGTCATTGACCTTTCAAGGTCATTCAAGGACATTAATGGCAACCTCCTTTTTTGTTTCACTCTTCGCAGTGAAACCGCAATGATAAGAAGGAATATCAATGGAAATACGTATTTTTATTTATTCACACTACGTAGTGATACCGCGTTTAACCCAAGTATTATCAATATACAATGACATTTTTCATTTTTTCACTCTTCGTAGTGAAATCGCTTTAATAGCAAGGATTATATTCATGAAATAACTTTTTTATTTTTCCACTCTTCGCAGTGAAACCGCATTGATAAGAAGGATTACCAATGGAAATACGTATTTCTATAAGAACAGTAATCTCAAACTCATATTTGAATTTTTTTAATTCTTTGCGTTGAAGTTACGTTAATAGCTTATATTTTCATTTCAAGGAACATTTTAATTTTTTCTATTTTTGAAGTGAAACCGCTTTTATCAGAACGTTTTTAATTTACAAATCACAATATTTTTTACTCTTCGAAGTGAAATCATTTTTCCTTATTCACGGTCACTGACCTTAAAACATCATTCATGGTCATTTAAGTTAATTCACATTTCAAGGTTATAGAACTTTCAAGGTCAATGAAGGTCTAACAAGGTCATTGACCTTTCATGGTCATTCACGGCCATTCACGATCATTGACCTTTCAAGGTCATTCAAGGTCATTGACCTTTCAAGGTCGAAGATCTTTCAAGCTCATTGAAGGTCAAAAAAGATCATTGACCTTTCACGGTTATGGAAGATCTTTGGCCTTTCAAGGTGATTCACGGTCAAAGAATTTTCAAGGTCATTGATATTCACAGACATTTTAAGGTCATAGAGCTTTCAAGGTCATCAAAGGTCATTGAAGGTCTAACAAGGCCATTGACCTTTCAAGGTATTAGATGGTCATAAACATTTCAAGGTCGTAGAGCTTTCAAGGTCATTTAACGTCAAACAAGGTGATTGACATTTAAGGGTCATTCAAGGTCACTGAAATTTCAAGGTCATTCAAGGTCATTGACTATTCAAGGTCATTCAAGGTCATTGACCTTTCAAGGTCGAAGAGCCTTCAAGGTCATTGAAGGTAAAAAAAAAAGGTCATTGACCTTTCACGGTAAATGAAGATCTTTGACCTTTCAAGGGGATTCACGGTCTATGAACTTTCAAGGTCATTGATAGTCATTGACATTTTACAGTCATATAGCTTTCAATGTCATCATAGATCATTGAAGGTCGAACAAGGTCATTGAAATTTCAAGGTGTAAGATGGTCATAAACATTTCAAGGTCGAAGAGCTTTCAAGGTCATTTAAGGTCAAAATAGGTGATTGAACTTTCAAGGCCATTCAAAGTCATTGACCTTTCAAGGTCTTCCAAGGTCATTCACGGTCATTGTTCATTAAACGTCATTGATGGTCATATAAGTTAATTCAGATTTCAAGGTCATAGTAAATTTGAAGGACATTGAAGGTCATTCAAGGTCATTGACATTTCAAGGTCATTCAAGGTCATTGACGTTTCAAGGCCATTCACGGTCATTTACCTATCAAGGTCAAAGCCGTTTCAAGGTCATTGCCCTTTCAAGGTCATTGATGGTTATAATTATTTCAAAGTCATCCACGGTCTTTAACCTTTCATGGTCATTATTTGTTATTGATCACTCAAGGTCAACAGGTTCAAACAAGGTCATTGACTTTTCAAGGTCATTCAAGGTCATTGACCTTTCAAGGTCATTCAAGGTCATTTACCTTTCAAGGTCGAAGAGCTTTCAAGGTCATTCAAGGTCATTGACCATTCAAGGTCATTGACCTTTCAAGGTCATTCAAGGTCATTGACCTTTCAAGGTCGAAGAGCTTTCAAGGTCATTGAAGGTCAAAAAAGTTCATTGACCTTTCACGGCATTTAAAGATCTTTGACCTTTCAAGGTGATTCACGGTTAAGAACTTTCAAGGTCATTGATAGTCATTGACATTTTAAGGTCAAAGAGCTTTCAAGGTCATCAAAGGTTTCACGTTATAAGTTGGTCATAAGCATTTCAAGATCGAGGAGCATTGAAGGTCATTTGAGGTCAAACAAGGTGATTGATCTTTCAAGGACATTCAAGGTCATTGACCTATCAAGGTCATTGACCTATCAAGGTCATTCAAGGTCATTGACCTTCCAAAGTCATTCACGGTCATTGTTCATTAACCGTCATTGATGGTCATATAACTTAATTCACATTTCAAGGTCATAGTAAATTTGAAGGACATTGAAGGTCATTCAAGGTCATTGACATTTCAAGGTCATTCAAGGTCATTGACGTTTCAAGGCCATTCAAGGTCATTTACCTATCAAGGTCATTCAAGGTCAAAGCCGTTTCAAGATCATTGCCCTTTCAAGGTCATTGATGGTTATAATTATTTCAAGGTCATCTACGGTCTTTAAGCTTTCATGGTCATTATTTGTTATTGATCACTCAAGGTCAACAAATTCAAACAAGGTCATTGACTTTTCAAGGTCATTGAAGGTCATTGACCTTTCAAGGTCGAAGAGCTTTCAAGGTCATTCAAGGTCATTGACCTTTCAAGGTCATTCAAGGTCATTGACCTTTCAAGGTCGAAGAGCTTTCAAGGTCATTGAAGGTCAAAAAAGGTCATTGACCTTTCACGGCATTTAAAGATCTTTGACCTTTCAAGGTGATTCACGGTTAAGAACTTTCAAGGTCATTGATAGTCATTGACATTTTAAGGTCAAAGAGCTTTCAAGGTCATCAAAGGTTTCACGTTATAAGTTTGTCATAAGCATTTCAAGGTCGAGGAGCATTGAAGGTCATTTGAGGTCAAACAAGGTGATTGATCTTTCAAGGACAGTGATGGTTATAATTATTTCAAGGTCATCCACGGTCTTTAACCTTTCATGGTCATTATTTGTTATTGATCACTCAAGGTCAACAGGTTCAAACAAGGTCATTGACTTTTCAAGGTCATTCAAGGTCATTGACCTTTCAAGGTCATTCAAGGTCATTTACCTTTCAAGGTCGAAGAGTTTTCAAGGTCATTCAAGGTCATTGACCTTTCAAGGTCATTCAAGGTCATTGACCTTTCAAGGTCATTCAAGGTCATTGACCTTTCAAGGTCGAAGAGCTTTCAAGGTCATTGAAGGTCAAAAAAGTTCATTGACCTTTCACGGCATTTAAAGATCTTTGACCTTTCAAGTTGATTCACGGTTAAGAACTTTCAAGGTCATTGATCGTCATTGACATTTTAAGGTCAAAGAGCTTTCAAGGTCATCAAAGGTTTCACGTTATAAGTTGGTCATAAGCATTTCAAGGTCATTGATATTCACAGACATTTTAAGGTCATAGAGCTTTTAAGGTCATCAAAGGTCATTGAAGTTCTAACAAGGCCATTGACCTTTCAAGGTATTAGATGGTCATAAACATTTCAAGGTCGTAGAGCTTTCAAGGTCATTTAACGTCAAACAAGGTGATTGACATTTAAGGGTCATTCAAGGTCACTGAAATTTCAAGGTCATTCAAGGTCATTGACTATTCAAGGTCATTCAAGGTCATTGACCTTTCAAGGTCGAAGAGCCTTCAAGGTCATTGAAGGTAAAAAAAAAAGGTCATTGACCTTTCACGGTAAATGAAGATCTTTGACCTTTCAAGGGGATTCACGGTCTATGAACTTTCAAGGTCATTGATAGTCATTGACATTTTACAGTCATATAGCTTTCAAGGTCATCATAGATCATTGAAGGTCTAACAAGGTCATTGAAATTTCAAGGTGTAAGATGGTCATAAACATTTCAAGGTCGAAGAGCTTTCAAGGTCATTTAAGGTCAAAATAGGTGATTGAACTTTCAAGGCCATTCAAAGTCATTGACCTTTCAAGGTCTTCCAAGGTCATTCACGGTCATTGTTCATTAAACGTCATTGATGGTCATATTAGTTAATTCAGATTTCAAGGTCATAGTAAATTTGAAGGACATTGAAGGTCATTCAAGGTCATTGACATTTCAAGGTCATTCAAGGTCATTGACGTTTCATGGCCATTCACGGTCATTTACCTATCAAGGTCAAAGCCGTTTCAAGGTCATTGCCCTTTCAAGGTCATTGATGGTTATAATTATTTCAAGGTCATCCACGGTCTTTAACCTTTCATGGTCATTATTTGTTATTGATCACTCAAGGTCAACAGGTTCAAACAAGGTCATTGACCTTTCAAGGTGATTCAAGGTCATTGACCTTTCAAGGTCATTCAAGGTCATTTACCTTTCAAGGTCGAAGAGCTTTCAAGGTCATTCAAGGTCATTGACCATTCAAGGTCATTGACCTTTCAAGGTCATTCAAGGTCATTGACCTTTCAAGGTCGAAGAGCTTTCAAGGTCATTGAAGGTCAAAAAAGTTCATTGACCTTTCACGGCATTTAAAGATCTTTGACCTTTCAAGGTGATTCACGGTTAAGAACTTTCAAGGTCATTGATAGTCATTGACATTTTAAGGTCAAAGAGCTTTCAAGGTCATCAAAGGTTTCACGTTATAAGTTGGTCATAAGCATTTCAAGGTCGAGGAGCATTGAAGGTCATTTGAGGTCAAACAAGGTGATTGATCTTTCAAGGACATTCAACGTCATTGACATATCAAGGTCATTGACCTATCAAGGTCATTCAAGGTCATTGACCTTCCAAAGTCATTCACGGTCATTGTTCATTAACCGTCATTGATGGTCATATAACTTAATTCACATTTCAAGGTCATAGTAAATTTGAAGGACATTGAAGGTCATTCAAGGTCATTGACATTTCAAGGTCATTCAAGGTCATTGACGTTTCAAGGTCATTCAAGGTCATTTACCTATCAAGGTCATTCAAGGTCAAAGCCGTTTCAAGATCATTGCCCTTTCAAGGTCATTGATGGTTATAATTATTTCAAGGTCATCCACGGTGTTTGAGCTTTCATGGTCATTATTTGTTATTGATCACTCAAGGTCAACAAATTCAAACAAGGTCATTGACTTTTCAAGGTCATTGAAGGTCATTGACCTTTCAAGGTCGAAGAGCTTTCAAGGTCATTCAAGGTCATTGACCTTTCAAGGTCATTCAAGGTCATTGACCTTTCAAGGTCGAAGAGCTTTCAAGGTCATTGAAGGTCAAAAAAGGTCATTGACCTTTCACGGCATTTAAAGATCTTTGACCTTTCAAGGTGATTCACGGTTAAGAACTTTCAAGGTCATTGATAGTCATTGACATTTTAAGGTCAAAGAGCTTTCAAGGTCATCAAAGGTTTCACGTTATAAGTTTGTCATAAGCATTTCAAGGTCGAGGAGCATTGAAGGTCATTTGAGGTCAAACAAGGTGATTGATCTTTCAAGGACATTGATGGTTATAATTATTTCAAGGTCATCCACGGTCTTTAACCTTTCATGGTCATTATTTGTTATTGATCACTCAAGGTCAACAGGTTCAAACAAGGTCATTGACTTTTCAAGGTCACTCAAGGTCATTGACCTTTCAAGGTCATTCAAGGTCATTTACCTTTCAAGATCGAAGAGCTTTCAAGGTCATTCAAGGTCATTGACCATTCAAGGTCATTGACCATTCAAGGTCATTCAAGGCCATTGACCTTTCAAGGTCATTCAAGGTCATTGACCTTTCAAGGTCGAAGAGCTTTCAAGGTCATTGAAGGTCAAAAAAGTTCATTGACCTTTCACGGCATTTAAAGATCTTTGACCTTTCAAGTCGATTCACGGTTAAGAACTTTCAAGGTCATTGATAGTCATTGACATTTTAAGGTCAAAGAGCTTTCAAGGTCATCAAAGGTTTCACGTTATAAGTTGGTCATAAGCATTTCAAGGTCGAGGAGCATTGAAGGTCATTTGAGGTCAAACAAGGTGATTGATCTTTCAAGGACATTTAAGGTCATTGACCTTTCAAGGTCATTCAAGGTCATTGACCTTCCAAAGTCATTCACGGTCATTGTTCATTAAACGTCATTGATGGTCATATAAGTTAATTCACATTTCAATGTCATAGTACATTTGAAGGACATTGAAGGTCATTCAAGGTCATTGACATTTCAAGGTCATTCAAGGTCATTGACATTTCAAGGCCATTCAAGGTCATTTACCTATCAAGGTCATTCAAGGTCAAAGCCGTTTCAAGGTCATTGCCCTTTCAAGGTCATTGATGGTTATAATTATGTCAAGGTCATCCACGGTCTTTAATTTTTCATGGTCATTATTTGTTATTGATCACTCAAGGTCAACAAATTCAAACAAGGTCATTGACTTTTCAAGGTCATTCAAGGTCATTGACCTTTCAAGGTCGAAGAGCTTTCAAGGTCATTCAAGGTCATTGACCTTTCAAGGTCATTCAAGGTCATTGACCTTTCAAAGTCATTCAAGGTCATTGACCTCTCAAGGTCGAAGAGCTTTCAAGGTCATTGAAGGACAAAAAAAGGTCATTGACTTTTTACGGCATTTAAAGATCTTTGACCTTTCAAGGTGATTCACGGTTAAGAACTTTCAAGGTCATTGATAGTCATTGACACTTTAAGGTCAAAGAGCTTTCAAGGTCATCAAAGGTTTCACGTTATATGCATTTCAAGCATTTCACGTTATATGCTCGTCATAAGCATTTCAAGGTCGAGGAGCTTTGAAGGTCATTTGAGGTCAAACAAGGTGATTGATCTTTCAAGGACATTCAAGGTCATTGACCTTTCAAGGTCATTCAAGGTCATTGACCTTCCAAAGTCATTCACGGTCATTGTTCATTAAACGTCATTGATGGTTATATAAGTTAATTAATTTCGAGGTCATAGTAAATTTGAAGGTCATTGAAGGTCAAACAAGGTCATTGACCTTTCATGGTCATTCACGGTCATAGACCTTTCAAGGTCATTGAATGTCAATGACCTTTTTAAGTCGTTCACTGTAACTCACCTTTCAAGGTCAAAGGTGGTCATAAACATTTCAAGGTCGAAAAGCTTTCAAGGTCATTGCAGGTCATTCACGGTCATTGACCTTTCAAGATCATTCAAGGTCATTGACCTTTCAAGGTCACTCAAGGTCATTAATGGCAACCTCCTTTTTTGTTTCACTCTTCGCAGTGAAACCGCAATGATAAGAAGGAACATCAATGGAAAAACGTATTTTTATTTATTCACTCTACGCAGTAATACCGCGTTTAACCCAAGTAATACCAATATAAAATGACTTTTGTCATTTTTTCACTCTTCGTAGTGAGATCGCTTTAATAGCAAGGATTATATTCATGAAATAACTTTTTTTATTTTTTCACTATTCGCAGTGAAACCGCGTTGATAAGAAGGATTATCAATGGAAATACGTATTTTTATTTTTTCACTCTACGCAGTGATAACGCGTTTAACACAAGTATTATCATTTTAAAATGACATTTTTCATTTTTTCACTCTTCGTAGTGAAATCACTTTAAAAGCAAGGATTATATTCATGAAATCACTTTTTTATTTTTTCACTCTTCGCAGTGAAACCGCGTTGATAAGAAGAAATATCAATGGAAATACGTATTTCTATTTTTTCACTCTACGCAGTGATACCGCGTTTACCAAAAGTAATATCATTATAAAATGACATTTTTCATTTTTTCTTTCATCGTAGTGAATTCGCATATTAAGTAAGGATTTTCACTTTCAAATCAAATATTTAACTTTTTTCTCTCTTTGCACTGATATCGCATTTATAGCAAGGATTATATTCATGAAATAACTTTTTTATTTTTTCACTCTTCGCAGTGAAACAAAGATCGCAGTATAAATTCGATTTTTGTTTCTGAATCACATTTTTGATTATTTCCCTCTTCGAAGTAAAATCATGTTTGTAGCAAGAACAGTAATCTCAAATTCAGTAAATTTCAAGGCCATTGAAGGTCATTTACCTATCAAGGTCATTCAAGGTCAAAGCCGTTTCAAGGTCATTGCCTTTTCAAGGTCATTGATGGTTATAATTATTTCAAGGTCATCGACGGTCTTTAACCTTTCATGGTCATTATTTGTCATTGATCACTCAGGGTCAACATGTTCAAACAAGGTCATTGACTTTTCAAGGTCATTCAAGGTCATTGACCTTTCAAGGTCATTCAAGGTCATTGACCTTTAGAGGTCGAAGATCTTTCAAGGTCATTGAAGGTCAAAAAAGGTCATTGACCTTTCACGGCATTTAAAGATCTTTGACCTTTCAAGGTGATTCACGGTTAAGAACTTTCAAGGTCATTGATAGTCATTGACATTTTAAGGTCAAAGAGCTTTCAAGGTCATCAAAGGTCATTGAAGGTCTAACAAGGTCATTGACATTTCACGTTATAAGTTGGTCATAAACATTTCAAGGTGTAAGAGCTTTCAAGGTCATTTGAGGTCAAACAAGGTGATTGATCTTTCAAGGATATTCAAGGTCATTGACCTTTCAAGGTCATTCAAGGTCATTGACCTTCCAAGGTCATTCACGGTCATTGTTCATTAAACGTCATTGATGGTTATATAAGTTAATTCACATTTCAAGGTCATAGTAAATTTGAAGGTCATTGAAGGTCAAACAAGGTCATTGACCTTTCATGGTCATTCACGGTCATAGACCTTTCAAGGTCATTGAATGTCAATGACCTTTTTAAGTCGTTCACGGTAACTCATTTTTCAAGGTCAAAGATGGTCATAAACATTTCAAGGTCGAAAAGATTTCAAGGTCATTGCAGGTCATTCACGGTCATCGACCTTTCAAGGTCATTCAAGGTCATTGACCTTTCAAGGTCATTCAAGGACATTAATGGCAACCTCCTTTTTTGTTTCACTCTTCGCAGTGAAACCGCAATGATAAGAAGGAATATCAATGGAAATACGTATTTTTATTTATTCACACTACGTAGTGATACCGCGTTTAACCTAAGTATTATCAATATACAATGACATTTTTCATTTTTTCACTCTTCGTAGTGAAATCGCTTTAATAGCAAGGATTATATTCATGAAATAACTTTTTTATTTTTCCACTCTTCGCAGTGAAACCGCATTGATAAGAAGGATTACCAATGGAAATACGTATTTCTATAAGAACAGTAATCTCAAACTCATATTTGAATTTTTTTAATTCTTTGCGTTGAAGTTACGTTAATAGCTTATATTTTCATTTCAAGGAACATTTTAATTTTTTCTATTTTTGAAGTGAAACCGCTTTTATCAGAACGTTTTTAATTTACAAATCACAATATTTTTTACTCTTCGAAGTGAAATCATTTTTCCTTATTCACGGTCACTGACCTTAAAACATCATTCATGGTCATTTAAGTTAATTCACATTTCAAGGTTATAGAACTTTCAAGGTCAATGAAGGTCTAACAAGGTCATTGACCTTTCATGGTCATTCACGGCCATTCACGATCATTGACCTTTCAAGGTCATTCAAGGTCATTGACCTTTCAAGGTCGAAGATCTTTCAAGCTCATTGAAGGTCAAAAAAGATCATTGACCTTTCACGGTTATGGAAGATCTTTGGCCTTTCAAGGTGATTCACGGTCAAAGAATTTTCAAGGTCATTGATATTCACAGACATTTTAAGGTCATAGAGCTTTCAAGGTCATCAAAGGTCATTGAAGGTCTAACAAGGCCATTGACCTTTCAAGGTATTAGATGGTCATAAACATTTCAAGGTCGTAGAGCTTTCAAGGTCATTTAACGTCAAACAAGGTGATTGACATTTAAGGGTCATTCAAGGTCACTGAAATTTCAAGGTCATTCAAGGTCATTGACTATTCAAGGTCATTCAAGGTCATTCAAGGTCATTGACCTTTCAAGGTCGAAGAGCCTTCAAGGTCATTGAAGGTAAAAAAAAAAAGGTCATTGACCTTTCACGGTAAATGAAGATCTTTGACCTTTCAAGGGGATTCACGGTCTATGAACTTTCAAGGTCATTGATAGTCATTGACATTTTACAGTCATATAGCTTTCAAGGTCATCATAGATCATTGAAGGTCGAACAAGGTCATTGAAATTTCAAGGTGTAAGATGGTCATAAACATTTCAAGGTCGAAGAGCTTTCAAGGTCATTTAAGGTCAAAATAGGTGATTGAACTTTCAAGGCCATTCAAGGTCATTGACCTTTCAAGGTCTTCCAAGGTCATTCACGGTCATTGTTCATTAAACGTCATTGATGGTCATATAAGTTAATTCAGATTTCAAGGTCATAGTAAATTTGAAGGACATTGAAGGTCATTCAAGGTCATTGACATTTCAAGGTCATTCAAGGTCATTGACGTTTCAAGGCCATTCACGGTCATTTACCTATCAAGGTCAAAGCCGTTTCAAGGTCATTGCCCTTTCAAGGTCATTGATGGTTATAATTATTTCAAGGTCATCCACGGTCTTTAACCTTTCATGGTCATTATTTGTTATTGATCACTCAAGGTCAACAGGTTCAAACAAGGTCATTGACTTTTCAAGGTCATTCAAGGTCATTGACCTTTCAAGGTCATTCAAGGTCATTTACCTTTCAAGGTCGAAGAGCTTTCAAGGTCATTCAAGGTCATTGACCATTCAAGGTCATTGACCTTTCAAGGTCATTCAAGGTCATTCAAGGTCATTGACCTTTCAAGGTCATTCAAGGTCATTTACCTTTCAAGGTCATTCAAGGACATTGACCTTTCAAGGTCGAAGAGCTTTCAAGGTCATTGAAGGTCAAAAAAGTTCATTGACCTTTCACGGCATTTAAAGATCTTTGACCTTTCAAGGTGATTCACGGTTAAGAACTTTCAAGGTCATTGATAGTCATTGACATTTTAAGGTCAAAGAGCTTTCAAGGTCATCAAAGGTTTCACGTTATAAGTTGGTCATAAGCATTTCAAGGTCGAGGAGCATTGAAGGTCATTTGAGGTCAAACAAGGTGATTGATCTTTCAAGGACATTCAACGTCATTGACCTATCAAGGTCATTGACCTATCAAGGTCATTCAAGGTCATTGACCTTCCAAAGTCATTCACGGTCATTGTTCATTAACCGTCATTGATGGTCATATAACTTAATTCACATTTCAAGGTCATAGTAAATTTGAAGGACATTGAAGGTCATTCAAGGTCATTGACATTTCAAGGTCATTCAAGGTCATTGACGTTTCAAGGCCATTCAAGGTCATTTACCTATCAAGGTCATTCAAGGTCAAAGCCGTTTCAAGATCATTGCCCTTTCAAGGTCATTGATGGTTATAATTATTTCAAGGTCATCCACGGTCTTTAAGCTTTCATGGTCATTATTTGTTATTGATCAATCAAGGTCAACAAATTCAAACAAGGTCATTGACTTTTCAAGGTCATTGAAGGTCATTGACCTTTCAAGGTCGAAGAGCTTTCAAGGTCATTCAAGGTCATTGACCTTTCAAGGTCATTCAAGGTCATTGACCTTTCAAGGTCGAAGAGCTTTCAAGGTCATTGAAGGTCAAAAAAGGTCATTGACCTTTCACGGCATTTAAAGATCTTTGACCTTTCAAGGTGATTCACGGTTAAGAACTTTCAAGGTCATTGATAGTCATTGACATTTTAAGGTCAAAGAGCTTTCAAGGTCATCAAAGGTTTCACGTTATAAGTTTGTCATAAGCATTTCAAGGTCGAGGAGCATTGAAGGTCATTTGAGGTCAAACAAGGTGATTGATCTTTCAAGGACATTGATGGTTATAATTATTTCAAGGTCATCCACGGTCTTTAACCTTTCATGGTCATTATTTGTTATTGATCACTCAAGGTCAACAGGTTCAAACAAGGTCATTGACTTTTCAAGGTCACTCAAGGTCATTGACCTTTCAAGGTCATTCAAGGTCATTTACCTTTCAAGGTCGAAGAGCTTTCAAGGTCATTCAAGGTCATTGACCTTTCAAGGTCATTCAAGGCCATTGACCTTTAAAGGTCATTCAAGGTCATTGACCTTTCAAGGTCGAAGAGCTTTCAAGGTCATTGAAGGTCAAAAAAGTTCATTGACCTTTCACGGCATTTAAAGATCTTTGACCTTTCAAGTCGATTCACGGTTAAGAACTTTCAAGGTCATTGATAGTCATTGACATTTTAAGGTCAAAGAGCTTTCACGGTCATTCAAGGTCATTGACCTTTCAAGGTCATTCAAGGTCATTGACCTTTCAAGGTCGAAGAGCTTTCAAGGTCATTGAAGGTCAAAAAAGGTCATTGACCTTTCACGGCATTTAAAGATCTTTGACCTTTCAAGGTGATTCACGGTTAAGAACTTTCAAGGTCATTGATAGTCATTGACATTTTAAGGTCAAAGAGCTTTCAAGGTCATCAAAGGTTTCACGTTATAAGTTGGTCATAAGCATTTCAAGGTCGAGGAGCATTGAAGGTCATTTGAGGTCAAACAAGGTGATTGATCTTTCAAGGACATTCAAGGTCATTGACCTATTAAGGACATTGACCTTTGAAGGTCATTCAAGGTCATTGACCTTCCAAAGTCATTCACGGTCATTGTTCATTAAACGTCATTGATGGTCATGTAAGTTAATTCACATTTCAAGGTCATAGTTAATTTGAAGGACGTTGAAGGTCATTCAAGGTAATTGACATTTCAAGGTCATTCAAGGTCATTGACGTTTCAAGGCCATTCAAGGTCATTTACCTATCAAGGTCAAAGCCGTTTCAAGGTCATTGCCCTTTCAAGGTCATTGATGTTTATAATTATTTCAAGGTCATCCACGGTCTTTAAGCTTTCATGGTCATTATTTGTTATTGATCACTCAAGGTCAACAAATTCAAACAAGGTCATTGACTTTTCAAGGTCATTCAAGGTCATTGACCTTTCAAGGTCGAAGAGCTTTCAAGGTCATTCAAGGTCATTGACCTTTCAAGGTCATTCAAGGTAATTGACCTCTCAAGGTCGAAGAGCTTTCAAGGTCATTGAAGGTCAAAAAAGGTGATTGACCTTTCACGGCATTTAAAGATCTTTGACCTTTCAAGGTGATTCACGGTTAAGAACTTTCAAGGTCATTGATAGTCATTGACATTTTAAGGTCAAAGAGCTTTCAAGGTCATCAAAGGTTTCACGTTATAAGGTGGTATTAGCATTTCAAAGTCGAAGAGCTTTGAAGGTCATTTGAGGTCAAACATGGTGATTGACCTTTCAAGGACATTCAAGGTCATTGAACTTTCAAGGTCATTCAAGGTCATTGACCTTCCAAAGTCATTCACGGTCATTGTTCATTAAACGTCATTGATGGTTATATAAGTTAATTCATATTTCAAGGTCATTATAAATTTGAAGGTCCTTGAAGGTCAAACAAGGTCATTGACCTTTCATGGTCATTCACGGTCATAGACCTTTCAAGGTCATTGAATGTCAATGACCTTTTTTAGTCGTTCACGGTAACTCACCTTTCAAGGTCAAAGATGGTCATAAACATTTCAAGGTCGAAAAGCTTTCAAGGTCATTGCAGGTCATTCACGGTCATTGACCTTTCAAGGTCATTCAAGGTCATTGACCTTTTAAGGTCATTCAAGGTCATTAATGGCAACCTCCTTTTTTTGTTTCACTCTTCACAGTGAAACCGCAATGATAAGAAGGAATATCAATGGAAATACGTATTTTAATTATTCACTCTACGCAGTGATACCGCGTTTAACCCAAGTATTATCAATATAAAATGACATTTTTCATTTTTTCACTCTTCGTAGTGAAATCGCTTTAATAGCAAGGATCATATTCATGAAAAAACTTTTTTATTTTTTCACTCTTCGCAGTGAAACCGCGTTGATAAGAAGGATTATCAATGGAAATACGTATTTTTATTTTTTCACTCTACGTAGTGATACCGCGTTTAACACAAGTATTATTATTATAAAATGACATTTTTCATTTTTTCACTCTTCGTAGTGAAATCGCTTTAAAAGCAAGGATTATATTCATGAAATAACTTTTTTATTTTTCCACTCTTCGCAGTGAAACCGCATTGATAAGAAGGATTACCAATGGAAATACGTATTTCTATAAGAACAGTAATCTCAAACTCATATTTGAATTTTTTTAATTCTTTGCGTTGAAGTTACGTTAATAGCTTATATTTTCATTTCAAGGAACATTTTAATTTTTTCTATTTTAGAAGTGAAACCGCTTTTATCAGAACGTTTTTAATTTACAAATCACAATATTTTTTACTCTTCGAAGTGAAATCATTTTTCCTTATTCACGGTCACTGACCTTAAAACATCATTCATGGTCATTTAAGTTAATTCACATTTCAAGGTTATAGAACTTTCAAGGTCAATGAAGGTCTAACAAGGTCATTGACCTTTCATGGTCATTCACGGCCATTCACGATCATTGACCTTTCAAGGTCATTCAAGGTCATTGACCTTTCAAGGTCGAAGATCTTTCAAGCTCATTGAAGGTCAAAAAAGATCATTGACCTTTCACGGTTATGGAAGATCTTTGGCCTTTCAAGGTGATTCACGGTCAAAGAATTTTCAAGGTCATTGATATTCACAGACATTTTAAGGTCATAGAGCTTTCAAGGTCATCAAAGTTCATTGAAGGTCTAACAAGGCCATTGACCTTTCAAGGTATTAGATGGTCATAAACATTTCAAGGTCGTAGAGCTTTCAAGGTCATTTAACGTCAAATAAGGTGATTGACATTTAAGGGTCATTCTAGGTCACTGAAATTTCAAGGTCTTTCAAGGTCATTGACTATTCAAGGTCATTCAAGGTCATTGACCTTTCAAGGTCGAAGAGCCTTCAAGGTCATTGAAGGTAAAAAAAAAGGTCATTGACCTTTCACGGTAATTGAAGATCTTTGACCTTTCAAGGGGATTCACGGTCTATGAACTTTCAAGGTCATTGATAGTCATTGACATTTTACAATCATATAACTTTCAAGGTCATCATAGATCATTGAAGGTCTAACAAGGTCATTGAAATTTCAAGGTGTAAGATGGTCATAAACATTTCAAGGTCGAAGAGCTTTCAAGGTCATTTAAGGTCAAAGAAGGTGATTGAACTTTCAAGGCCATTCAAAGTCATTGACCTTTCAAGGTCTTCCAAGGTCATTCACGGTCATTGTTCATTAAACGTCATTGATGGTCATATAAGTTAATTCAGATTTCAAGGTCATAGTAAATTTGAAGGACATTGAAGGTCATTCAAGGTCATTGACATTTCAAGGTCATTCAAGGTCATTGACGTTTCAAGGCCATTCACGGTCATTTACCTATCAAGGTCAAAGCCGTTTCAAGGTCATTGCCCTTTCAAGGTCATTGATGGTTATAATTATTTCAAGGTCATCCACGGTCTTTAAACTTTCATGGTCATTATTTGTTATTGATCACTCAAGGTCAACAGGTTCAAACAAGGTCATTGACTTTTCAAGGTCATTCAAGGTCATTGACCTTTCAAGGTCATTCAAGGTCATTTACCTTTCAAGGTCGAAGAGCTTTCAAGGTCATTCAAGGTCATTGACCATTCAAGGTCATTGACCTTTCAAGGTCATTCAAGGTCATTGACCTTTCAAGGTCGAAGAGCTTTCAAGGTCATTGAAGGTCAAAAAAGTTCATTGACCTTTCACGGCATTTAAAGATCTTTGACCTTTCAAGGTGATTCACGGTTAAGAACTTTCAAGGTCATTGATAGTCATTGACATTTTAAGGTCAAAGAGCTTTCAAGGTCATCAAAGGTTTCACGTTATAAGTTGGTCATAAGCATTTCAAGGTCGAGGAGCATTGAAGGTCATTTGAGGTCAAACAAGGTGATTGATCTTTCAAGGACATTCAAGGTCATTGACCAATCAAGGTCATTGACCTATGAAGGGCATTCAAGGTCATTGACCTTCCAAAGTCATTCACGGTCATTGTTCATTTACCGTCATTGATGGTCATATAACTTAATTCACATTTCAAGGTCATAGTAAATTTGAAGGACATTGAAGGTCATTCAAGGTCATTGACATTTCAAGGTCATTCAAGGTCATTGACGTTTCAAGGCCATTCAAGGTCATTTACCTATCAAGGTCATTCAAGGTCAAAGCCGTTTCAAGATCATTGCCCTTTCAAGGTCATTGATGGTTATAATTATTTCAAGGTCATCTACGGTCTTTAAGCTTTCATGGTCATTATTTGTTATTGATCACTCAAGGTCAACAAATTCAAACAAGGTCATTGACTTTTCAAGGTCATTGAAGGTCATTGACCTTTTAAGGTCGAAGAGCTTTCAAGGTCATTCAAGGTCATTGACCTTTCAAGGTCATTCAAGGCCATTGACCTTTAAAGGTCATTCAAGGTCATTGACCTTTCAAGGTCGAAGAGCTTTCAAGGTCATTGAAGGTCAAAAAAGTTCATTGACCTTTCACGGCATTTAAAGATCTTTGACCTTTCAAGTCGATTCACGGTTAAGAACTTTCAAGGTCATTGATAGTCATTGACATTTTAAGGTCAAAGAGCTTTCAAGGTCATCAAAGGTTTCACGTTATAAGTTGGTCATAAGCATTTCAAGGTCGAGGAGCATTGAAGGTCATTTGAGGTCAAACAAGGTGATTGATCTTTCAAGGACATTCAAGGTCATTGACCTATTAAGGACATTGACCTTTGAAGGTCATTCAAGGTCATGGACCTTCCAAAGTCATTCACGGTCATTGTTCATTAAACGTCATTGATGGTCATGTAAGTTAATTCACATTTCAAGGTCATAGTTAATTTGAAGGACGATGAAGGTCATTCAAGGTAATTGACATTTCAAGGTCATTCAAGGTCATTGACGTTTCAAGGCCATTCAAGGTCATTTACCTATCAAGGTCAAAGCCGTTTCAAGGTCATTGCCCTTTCAAGGTCATTGATGTTTATAATTATTTCAAGGTCATCCACGGTCTTTAAGCTTTCATGGTCATTATTTGTTATTGATCACTCAAGGTCAACAGGTTCAAACAAGGTCATTGACTTTTCAAGGTCATTAAGGTCATTGACCTTTCAAGGTCATTCAAGGTCATTTACCTTTCAAGGTCGAAGAGCTTTCAAGGTCATTCAAGGTCATTGACCTTTAAAGGTCATTCAAGGTCATTGACCTTTCAAGGTCATTCAAGGTCATTGACCTTTCAAGGTCGAAGAGCTTTCAAGGTCATTGAAGGTCAAAAAAGTTCATTGACCTTTCACGGCATTTAAAGATCTTTGACCTTTCAAGTTGATTCACGGTTAAGAACTTTCAAGGTCATTGATCGTCATTGACATTTTAAGGTCAAAGAGCTTTCAAGGTCATCAAAGGTTTCACGTTATAAGTTGGTCATAAGCATTTCAAGGTCATTGATATTCACAGACATTTTAAGGTCATAGAGCTTTCAAGGTCATCAAAGGTCATTGAAGGTCTAACAAGGCCATTGACCTTTCAAGGTATTAGATGGTCATAAACATTTCAAGGTCGTAGAGCTTTCAAGGTCATTTAACGTCAAACAAGGTGATTGACATTTAAGGGTCATTCAAGGTCACTGAAATTTCAAGGTCATTCAAGGTCATTGACTATTCAAGGTCATTCAAGGTCATTGACCTTTCAAGGTCGAAGAGCCTTCAAGGTCATTGAAGGTAAAAAAAAAGGTCATTGACCTTTCAAGGTCGAAGATCTTTCAAGCTCATTGAAGGTCAAAAAAGATCATTGACCTTTCACGGTTATGGAAGAATTTTGGCCTTTCAAGGTGATTCACGGTCAAAGAATTTTCAAGGTCATTGATATTCACATACATTTTAAGGTCATAGAGCTTTCAAGGTCATCAAAGTTCATTGAAGGTCTAACAAGGCCATTGACCTTTCAAGGTATTAGATGGTCATAAACATTTCAAGGTCGTAGAGCTTTCAAGGTCATTTAACGTCAAATAAGGTGATTGACATTTAAGGGTCATTCAAGGTCACTGAAATTTCAAGGTCATTCAAGGTCATTGACTATTCAAAGTCATTCAAGGTCATTGACCTTTCAAGGTCGAAGAGCCTTCAAGGTCATTGAAGGTAAAAAAAAAGGTCATTGACCTTTCACGGTAATTGAAGATCTTTGACCTTTCAAGGGGATTCACGGTCTATGAACTTTCAAGGTCATTGATAGTCATTGACATTTTACAATCATATAGCTTTCAAGGTCATCATAGATCATTGAAGGTCTATCAAGGTCATTGAAATTTCAAGGTGTAAGATGGTCATAAACATTTCAAGGTCGAAGAGCTTTCAAGGTCATTTAAGGTCAAAGAAGGTGATTGAACTTTCAAGGCCATTCAAAGTCATTGACCTTTCAAGGTCTTCCAAGGTCATTCACGGTCATTGTTCATTAAACGTCATTGATGGTCATATAAGTTAATTCAGATTTCAAGGTCATAGTAAATTTGAAGGACATTGAAGGTCATTCAAGGTCATTGACATTTCAAGGTCATTCAAGGTCATTGACGTTTCAAGGCCATTCACGGTCATTTACCTATCAAGGTCAAAGCCGTTTCAAGGTCATTGCCCTTTCAAGGTCATTGATGGTTATAATTATTTCAAGGTCATCCACGGTCTTTAAACTTTCATGGTCATTATTTGTTATTGATCACTCAAGGTCAACAGGTTCAAACAAGGTCATTGACTTTTCAAGGTCATTCAAGGTCATTGACCTTTCAAGGTCATTCAAGGTCATTTACCTTTCAAGGTCGAAGAGCTTTCAAGGTCATTCAAGGTCATTGACCATTCAAGGTCATTGACCTTTCAAGGTCATTCAAGGTCATTGACCTTTCAAGGTCGAAGAGCTTTCAAGGTCATTGAAGGTCAAAAAAGTTCATTGACCTTTCACGGCATTTAAAGATCTTTGACCTTTCAAGGTGATTCACGGTTAAGAACTTTCAAGGTCATTGATAGTCATTGACATTTTAAGGTCAAAGAGCTTTCAAGGTCATCAAAGGTTTCACGTTATAAGTTGGTCATAAGCATTTCAAGGTCGAGGAGCATTGAAGGTCATTTGAGGTCAAACAAGGTGATTGATCTTTCAAGGACATTCAAGGTCATTGACCTATCAAGGTCATTGACCTATCAAGGTCATTCAAGGTCATTGACCTTCCAAAGTCATTCACGGTCATTGTTCATTAACCGTCATTGATGGTCATATAACTTAATTCACATTTCAAGGTCATAGTAAATTTGAAGGACATTGAAGGTCATTCAAGGTCATTGACATTTCAAGGTCATTCAAGGTCATTGACGTTTCAAGGTCATTCAAGGTCATTTACCTATCAAGGTCATTCAAGGTCAAAACCGTTTCAAGATCATTGCCCTTTCAAGGTCATTGATGGTTATAATTATTTCAAGGTCATCCACGGTGTTTGAGCTTTCATGGTCATTATTTGTTATTGATCACTCAAGGTCAACAAATTCAAACAAGGTCATTGACTTTTCAAGGTCATTGAAGGTCATTGACCTTTCAAGGTCGAAGAGCTTTCAAGGTCATTCAAGGTCATTGACCTTTCAAGGTCATTCAAGGTCATTGACCTTTCAAGGTCGAAGAGCTTTCAAGGTCATTGAAGGTCAAAAAAGGTCATTGACCTTTCACGGCATTTAAAGATCTTTGACCTTTCAAGGTGATTCACGGTTAAGAACTTTCAAGGTCATTGATAGTCATTGACATTTTAAGGTCAAAGAGCTTTCAGGGTCATCAAAGGTTTCACGTTATAAGTTTGTCATAAGCATTTCAAGGTCGAGGAGCATTGAAGGTCATTTGAGGTCAAACAAGGTGATTGATCTTTCAAGGACATTGATGGTTATAATTATTTCAAGGTCATCCACGGTCTTTAACCTTTCATGGTCATTATTTGTTATTGATCACTCAAGGTCAACAGGTTCAAACAAGGTCATTGACTTTTCAAGGTCACTCAAGGTCATTGACCTTTCAAGGTCATTCAAGGTCATTGACCTTTCAAGGTCGAAGAGCTTTCAAGGTCATTCAAGGTCATTGACCTTTCAAGGTCATTCAAGGCCATTGACCTTTAAAGGTCATTCAAGGTCATTGACCTTTCAAGGTCGAAGAGCTTTCAAGGTCATTGAAGGTCAAAAAAGTTCATTGACCTTTCACGGCATTTAAAGATCTTTGACCTTTCAAGTCGATTCACGGTTAAGAACTTTCAAGGTCATTGATAGTCATTGACATTTTAAGGTCAAAGAGCTTTCAAGGTCATCAAAGGTTTCACGTTATAAGTTGGTCATAAGCATTTCAAGGTCGAGGAGCATTGAAGGTCATTTGAGGTCAAACAAGGTGATTGATCTTTCAAGGACATTCAAGGTCATTGACCTATTAAGGACATTGACCTTTGAAGGTCATTCAAGGTCATGGACCTTCCAAAGTCATTCACGGTCATTGTTCATTAAACGTCATTGATGGTCATGTAAGTTAATTCACATTTCAAGGTCATAGTTAATTTGAAGGACGATGAAGGTCATTCAAGGTAATTGACATTTCAAGGTCATTCAAGGTCATTGACGTTTCAAGGCCATTCAAGGTCATTTACCTATCAAGGTCAAAGCCGTTTCAAGGTCATTGCCCTTTCAAGGTCATTGATGTTTATAATTATTTCAAGGTCATCCACGGTCTTTAAGCTTTCATGGTCATTATTTGTTATTGATCACTCAAGGTCAACAAATTCAAACAAGGTCATTGACTTTTCAAGGTCATTCAAGGTCATTGACCTTTCAAGGTCGAAGAGCTTTCAAGGTCATTCAAGGTCATTGACCTTTCAAGGTCATTCAAGGTCATTGACCTTTCAAGGTCATTCAAGGTAATTGACCTCTCAAGGTCGAAAAGCTTTCAAGGTCATTGAAGGTCAAAAAAGGTGATTGACCTTTCACGGCATTTAAAGATCTTTGACCTTTCAAGGTGATTCACGGTTAAGAACTTTCAAGGTCATTGATAGTCATTGACATTTTAAGGTCAAAGAGCTTTCAAGGTCATCAAAGGTTTCACGTTATAAGGTGGTATTAGCATTTCAAAGTCGAAGAGCTTTGAAGGTCATTTGAGGTCAAACATGGTGATTGACCTTTCAAGGACATTCAAGGTCATTGAACTTTCAAGGTCATTCAAGGTCATTGACCTTCCAAAGTCATTCACGGTCATTGTTCATTAAACGTCATTGATGGTTATATAAGTTAATTCATATTTCAAGGTCATTTTAAATTTGAAGGTCCTTGAAGGTCAAACAAGGTCATTGACCTTTCATGGTCATTCACGGTCATAGACCTTTCAAGGTCATTGAATGTCAATGACCTTTTTTAGTCGTTCACGGTAACTCACCTTTCAAGGTCAAAGATGGTCATAAACATTTCAAGGTCGAAAAGCTTTCAAGGTCATTGCAGGTCATTCACGGTCATTGACCTTTCAAGGTCATTCAAGGTCATTGACCTTTTAAGGTCATTCAAGGTCATTAATGGCAACCTCCTTTTTTTGTTTCACTCTTCACAGTGAAACCGCAATGATAAGAAGGAATATCAATGGAAATACGTATTTTAATTATTCACTCTACGCAGTGATACCGCGTTTAACCCAAGTATTATCAATATAAAATGACATTTTTCATTTTTTCACTCTTCGTAGTGAAATCGCTTTAATAGCAAGGATCATATTCATGAAAAAACTTTTTTATTTTTTCACTCTTCGCAGTGAAACCGCGTTGATAAGAAGGATTATCAATGGAAATACGTATTTTTATTTTTTCACTCTACGTAGTGATACCGCGTTTAACACAAGTATTATCATTATAAAATGACATTTTTCATTTTTTCACTCTTCGTAGTGAAATCGCTTTAAAAGCAAGGATTATATTCATGAAATAACTTTTTTATTTTTCCACTCTTCGCAGTGAAACCGCATTGATAAGAAGGATTACCAATGGAAATACGTATTTCTATAAGAACAGTAATCTCAAACTCATATTTGAATTTTTTTAATTCTTTGCGTTGAAGTTACGTTAATAGCTTATATTTTCATTTCAAGGAACATTTTAATTTTTTCTATTTTAGAAGTGAAACCGCTTTTATCAGAACGTTTTTAATTTACAAATCACAATATTTTTTACTCTTCGAAGTGAAATCATTTTTCCTTATTCACGGTCACTGACCTTAAAACATCATTCATGGTCATTTAAGTTAATTCACATTTCAAGGTTATAGAACTTTCAAGGTCAATGAAGGTCTAACAAGGTCATTGACCTTTCATGGTCATTCACGGCCATTCACGATCATTGACCTTTCAAGGTCATTCAAGGTCATTGACCTTTCAAGGTCGAAGATCTTTCAAGCTCATTGAAGGTCAAAAAAGATCATTGACCTTTCACGGTTATGGAAGATCTTTGGCCTTTCAAGGTGATTCACGGTCAAAGAATTTTCAAGGTCATTGATATTCACAGACATTTTAAGGTCATAGAGCTTTCAAGGTCATCAAAGTTCATTGAAGGTCTAACAAGGCCATTGACCTTTCAAGGTATTAGATGGTCATAAACATTTCAAGGTCGTAGAGCTTTCAAGGTCATTTAACGTCAAATAAGGTGATTGACATTTAAGGGTCATTCTAGGTCACTGAAATTTCAAGGTCTTTCAAGGTCATTGACTATTCAAGGTCATTCAAGGTCATTGACCTTTCAAGGTCGAAGAGCCTTCAAGGTCATTGAAGGTAAAAAAAAAGGTCATTGACCTTTCACGGTAATTGAAGATCTTTGACCTTTCAAGGGGATTCACGGTCTATGAACTTTCAAGGTCATTGATAGTCATTGACATTTTACAATCATATAACTTTCAAGGTCATCATAGATCATTGAAGGTCTAACAAGGTCATTGAAATTTCAAGGTGTAAGATGGTCATAAACATTTCAAGGTCGAAGAGCTTTCAAGGTCATTTAAGGTCAAAGAAGGTGATTGAACTTTCAAGGCCATTCAAAGTCATTGACCTTTCAAGGTCTTCCAAGGTCATTCACGGTCATTGTTCATTAAACGTCATTGATGGTCATATAAGTTAATTCAGATTTCAAGGTCATAGTAAATTTGAAGGACATTGAAGGTCATTCAAGGTCATTGACATTTCAAGGTCATTCAAGGTCATTGACGTTTCAAGGCCATTCACGGTCATTTACCTATCAAGGTCAAAGCCGTTTCAAGGTCATTGCCCTTTCAAGGTCATTGATGGTTATAATTATTTCAAGGTCATCCACGGTCTTTAAACTTTCATGGTCATTATTTGTTATTGATCACTCAAGGTCAACAGGTTCAAACAAGGTCATTGACTTTTCAAGGTCATTCAAGGTCATTGACCTTTCAAGGTCATTCAAGGTCATTTACCTTTCAAGGTCGAAGAGCTTTCAAGGTCATTCAAGGTCATTGACCATTCAAGGTCATTGACCTTTCAAGGTCATTCAAGGTCATTGACCTTTCAAGGTCGAAGAGCTTTCAAGGTCATTGAAGGTCAAAAAAGTTCATTGACCTTTCACGGCATTTAAAGATCTTTGACCTTTCATGGTGATTCACGGTTAAGAACTTTCAAGGTCATTGATAGTCATTGACATTTTAAGGTCAAAGAGCTTTCAAGGTCATCAAAGGTTTCACGTTATAAGTTGGTCATAAGCATTTCAAGGTCGAGGAGCATTGAAGGTCATTTGAGGTCAAACAAGGTGATTGATCTTTCAAGGACATTCAAGGTCATTGACCAATCAAGGTCATTGACCTATGAAGGGCATTCAAGGTCATTGACCTTCCAAAGTCATTCACGGTCATTGTTCATTTACCGTCATTGATGGTCATATAACTTAATTCACATTTCAAGGTCATAGTAAATTTGAAGGACATTGAAGGTCATCCAAGGTCATTGACATTTCAAGGTCATTCAAGGTCATTGACGTTTCAAGGCCATTCAAGGTCATTTACCTATCAAGGTCATTCAAGGTCAAAGCCGTTTCAAGATCATTGCCCTTTCAAGGTCATTGATGGTTATAATTATTTCAAGGTCATCTACGGTCTTTAAGCTTTCATGGTCATTATTTGTTATTGATCACTCAAGGTCAACAAATTCAAACAAGGTCATTGACTTTTCAAGGTCATTGAAGGTCATTGACCTTTCAAGGTCGAAGAGCTTTCAAGGTCATTCAAGGTCATTGACCTTTCAAGGTCATTCAAGGTCATTGACCTTTCAAGGTCGAAGAGCTTTCAAGGTCATTGAAGGTCAAAAAAGGTCATTGACCTTTCACGGCATTTAAAGATCTTTTACCTTTCAAGGTGATTCACGGTTGAGAACTTTCAAGGTCATTGATAGTCATTGACATTTTAAGGTCAAAGAGCTTTCAAGGTCATCAAAGGTTTCACGTTATAAGTTTGTCATAAGCATTTCAAGGTCGAGGAGCATTGAAGGTCATTTGAGGTCAAACAAGGTGATTGATCTTTCAAGGACATTGATGGTTATAATTATTTCAAGGTCATCCACGGTCTTTAACCTTTCATGGTCATTATTTGTTATTGATCACTCAAGGTCAACAGGTTCAAACAAGGTCATTGACTTTTCAAGGTCATTAAGGTCATTGACCTTTCAAGGTCATTCAAGGTCATTTACCTTTCAAGGTCGAAGAGCTTTCAAGGTCATTCAAGGTCATTGACCTTTCAAGGTCATTCAAGGTCATTGACCTTTCAAGGTCATTCAAGGTCATTGACCTTTCAAGGTCGAAGAGCTTTCAAGGTCATTGAAGGTCAAAAAAGTTCATTGACCTTTCACGGCATTTAAAGATCTTTGACCTTTCAAGTTGATTCACGGTTAAGAACTTTCAAGGTCATTGATCGTCATTGACATTTTAAGGTCAAAGAGCTTTCAAGGTCATCAAAGGTTTCACGTTATAAGTTGGTCATAAGCATTTCAAGGTCATTGATATTCACAGACATTTTAAGGTCATAGAGCTTTCAAGGTCATCAAAGGTCATTGAAGGTCTAACAAGGCCATTGACCTTTCAAGGTATTAGATGGTCATAAACATTTCAAGGTCGTAGAGCTTTCAAGGTCATTTAACGTCAAACAAGGTGATTGACATTTAAGGGTCATTCAAGGTCACTGAAATTTCAAGGTCATTCAAGGTCATTGACTATTCAAGGTCATTCAAGGTCATTGACCTTTCAAGGTCGAAGAGCCTTCAAGGTCATTGAAGGTAAAAAAAAAGGTCATTGACCTTTCACGGTAAATGAAGATCTTTGACCTTTCAAGGGGATTCACGGTCTATGAACTTTCAAGGTCATTGATAGTCATTGACATTTTACAGTCATATAGCTTTCAAGGTCATCATAGATCATTGAAGGTCTAACAAGGTCATTGAAATTTCAAGGTGTAAGATGGTCATAAACATTTCAAGGTCGAAGAGCTTTCAAGGTCATTTAAGGTCAAAATAGGTGATTGAACTTTCAAGGCCATTCAAAGTCATTGACCTTTCAAGGTCTTCCAAGGTCATTCACGGTCATTGTTCATTAAACGTCATTGATGGTCATATAAGTTAATTCAGATTTCAAGGTCATAGTAAATTTGAAGGACATTGAAGGTCATTCAAGGTCATTGACATTTCAAGGTCATTCAAGGTCATTGACGTTTCAAGGCCATTCACGGTCATTTACCTATCAAGGTCAAAGCCGTTTCAAGGTCATTGCCCTTTCAAGGTCATTGATGGTTATAATTATTTCAAGGTCATCCACGGTCTTTAACCTTTCATGGTCATTATTTGTTATTGATCACTCAAGGTCAACAGGTTCAAACAAGGTCATTGACTTTTCAAGGTCATTCAAGGTCATTGACCTTTCAAGGTCATTCAAGGTCATTTACCTTTCAAGGTCGAAGAGCTTTCAAGGTCATTCAAGGTCATTGACCATTCAAGGTCATTGACCTTTCAAGGTCATTCAAGGTCATTGACCTTTCAAGGTCGAAGAGCTTTCAAGGTCATTGAAGGTCAAAAAAGTTCATTGACCTTTCACGGCATTTAAAGATCTTTGACCTTTCAAGGTGATTCACGGTTAAGAACTTTCAAGGTCATTGATAGTCATTGACATTTTAAGGTCAAAGAGCTTTCAAGGTCATCAAAGGTTTCACGTTATAAGTTGGTCATAAGCATTTCAAGGTCGAGGAGCATTGAAGGTCATTTGAGGTCAAACAAGGTGATTGACCTTTCAAGGACATTCAACGTCATTGACCTATCAAGGTCATTCAAGGTCATTGACCTTCCAAAGTCATTCACGGTCATTGTTCATTAACCGTCATTGATGGTCATATAACTTAATTCACATTTCAAGGTCATAGTAAATTTGAAGGACATTGAAGGTCATTCAAGGTCATTGACATTTCAAGGTCATTCAAGGTCATTGACGTTTCAAGGCCATTCAAGGTCATTTACCTATCAAGGTCATTCAAGGTCAAAGCCGTTTCAAGATCATTGCCCTTTCAAGGTCATTGATGGTTATAATTATTTCAAGGTCATCCACGGTCTTTAAGCTTTCATGGTCATTATTTGTTATTGATCACTCAAGGTCAACAAATTCAAACAAGGTCATTGACTTTTCAAGGTCATTGAAGGTCATTGACCTTTCAAGGTCGAAGAGCTTTCAAGGTCATTCAAGGTCATTGACCTTTCAAGGTCATTCAAGGTCATTGACCTTTCAAGGTCGAAGAGCTTTCAAGGTCATTGAAGGTCAAAAAAGGTCATTGACCTTTCACGGCATTTAAAGATCTTTGACCTTTCAAGGTGATTCACGGTTAAGAACTTTCAAGGTCATTGATAGTCATTGACATTTTAAGGTCAAAGAGCTTTCAAGGTCATCAAAGGTTTCACGTTATAAGTTTGTCATAAGCATTTCAAGGTCGAGGAGCATTGAAGGTCATTTGAGGTCAAACAAGGTGATTGATCTTTCAAGGACATTGATGGTTATAATTATTTCAAGGTCATCCACGGTCTTTAACCTTTCATGGTCATTATTTGTTATTGATCACTCAAGGTCAACAGGTTCAAACAAGGTCATTGACTTTTCAAGGTCACTCAAGGTCATTGACCTTTCAAGGTCATTCAAGGTCATTTACCTTTCAAGGTCGAAGAGCTTTCAAGGTCATTCAAGGTCATTGACCATTCAAGGTCATTCAAGGCCATTGACCTTTCAAGGTCATTCAAGGTCATTGACCTTTCAAGGTCGAAGAGCTTTCAAGGTCATTCAAGGTCATTGACCTTTCAAGGTCATTCAAGGTCATTGACCTTTCAAAGTCATTCAAGGTCATTGACCTCTCAAGGTCGAAGAGCTTTCAAGGTCATTGAAGGACAAAAAAAGGTCATTGACTTTTCACGGCATTTAAAGATCTTTGACCTTTCAAGGTGATTCACGGTTAAGAACTTTCAAGGTCATTGATAGTCATTGACACTTTAAGGTCAAAGAGCTTTCAAGGTCATCAAAGGTTTCACGTTATATGCATTTCAAGCATTTCACGTTATATATTCGTCATAAGCATTTCAAGGTCATTTGAGGTCAAACAAGGTGATTGATCTTTCAAGGACATTCAAGGTTATTGACCTTTCAAGGTCATTCAAGGTCATTGACCTTCCAAAGTCATTCACGGTCATTGTTCATTAAACGTCATTGATGGTTATATAAGTTAATTAATTTCGAGGTCATAGTAAATTTGAAGGTCATTGAAGGTCAAACAAGGTCATTGACCTTTCATGGTCATTCACGGTCATAGACCTTTCAAGGTCATTGAATGTCAATGACCTTTTTAAGTCGTTCACTGTAACTCACCTTTCAAGGTCAAAGGTGGTCATAAACATTTCAAGGTCGAAAAACTGTCAAGGTCATTGCAGGTCATTCACGGTCATTGACCTTTCAAGATCATTCAAGGTCATTGACCTTTCAAGGTCACTCAAGGTCATTAATGGCAACCTCCTTTTTTGTTTCACTCTTCGCAGTGAAACCGCAATGATAAGAAGGAACATCAATGGAAAAACGTATTTTTATTTATTCACTCTACGCAGTAATACCGCGTTAAACCCAAGTAATACCAATATAAAATGACATTTTTCATTTTTTCACTCTTCGTAGTGAAATCGCTTTAATAGCAAGGATTATATTCATGAAATAACTTTTTTATTTTTTCACTATTCGCAGTGAAACCGCGTTGATAAGAAGGATTATCAATGGAAATACGTATTTTTATTTTTTCACTCTACGCAGTGATAACGCGTTTAACACAAGTATTATCATTTTAAAATGACATTTTTCATTTTTTCACTCTTCGTAGTGAAATCAATTTAAAAGCAAGGATTATATTCATGAAATCACTTTTTTATTTTTTCACTCTTCGCAGTGAAACCGCGTTGATAAGAAGAAATATCAATGGAAATACGTATTTCTATTTTTTCACTCTACGCAGTGATACCGCGTTTACCAAAAGTATTATCATTATAAAATGACATTTTTCATTTTTTCTTTCATCGTAGTGAATTCGCATATTAAGTAAGGATTTTCACTTTCAAATCAAATATTTAACTTTTTTCTCTCTTTGCACTGATATCGCATTTATAGCAAGGATTATATTCATGAAATAACTTTTTTATTTTTTCACTCTTCGCAGTGAAACAAAGATCGCAGTATAAATTCGATTTTTGTTTCTGAATCACATTTTTGATTATTTCCCTCTTCGAAGTAAAATCATGTTTGTAGCAAGAACAGTAATCTCAAATACAGTAAATTTCAAGGCCATTGAAGGTCATTTACCTATCAAGGTCATTCAAGGTCAAAGCCGTTTCAAGGTCATTGCCTTTTCAAGGTCATTGATGGTTATAATTATTTCAAGGTCATCGACGGTCTTTAACCTTTCATGGTCATTATTTGTCATTGATCACTCAGGGTCAACAGGTTCAAACAAGGTCATTGACTTTTCAAGGTCATTCAAGGTCATTGACCTTTCAAGGTCATTCAAGGTCATTGACCTTTAGAGGTCGAAGATCTTTCAAGGTCATTGAAGGTCAAAAAAGGTCATTGACCTTTCACGGCATTTAAAGATCTTTGACCTTTCAAGGTGATTCACGGTTAAGAACTTTCAAGGTCATTGATAGTCATTGACATTTTAAGGTCAAAGAGCTTTCAAGGTCATCAAAGGTCATTGAAGGTCTAACAAGGTCATTGACATTTCACGTTATAAGTTGGTCATAAACATTTCAAGGTGTAAGAGCTTTCAAGGTCATTTGAGGTCAAACAAGGTGATTGATCTTTCAAGGATATTCAAGGTCATTTACCTTTCAAGGTCATTCAAGGTCATTGACCTTCCAAGGTCATTCACGGTCATTGTTCATTAAACGTCATTGATGGTTATATAAGTTAATTCACATTTCAAGGTCATAGTAAATTTGAAGGTCATTGAAGGTCAAACAAGGTCATTGACCTTTCATGGTCATTCACGGTCATAGACCTTTCAAGGTCATTGAATGTCAATGACCTTTTTAAGTCGTTCACTGTAACTCACCTTTCAAGGTCAAAGATGGTCATAAACATTTCAAGGTCGAAAAGCTTTCAAGGTCATTGCAGGTCATTCACGGTCATTGACCTTTCAAGGTCATTCAAGGTCATTGACCTTTCAAGGTCTCTCAAGGTCATTAATGGCAACCTCATTTTTTTTGTTTCACTCTTCGCAGTGAAACCGCAATGATAAGAAGGAACATCAATGGAAATACGTATTTTTATTTATTCACTCTACGCAGTAATACCGCGTTTAACCCAAGTAATACCAATATATAATGACATTTTTCATTTTTTCACTCTTCGTAGTGAAATCGCTTTAATAGCAAGGATTCTATTCATGAAATAACTTTTTTATTTTTTCACTATTCGCAGTGAAACCGCGTTGATAAGAAGAAATATCAATGGAAATACGTTTTTCTATTTTTTCACTCTACGCAGTGATAACGCGTTGATAAGAAGAAATATCAATGGAAATACGTATTTCTATTTTTTCACTCTACGCAGTGATAACGCGTTTAACACAAGTATTATCATTATAAAATGACATTTTTCATTTTTTCACTCTTCGTAGTGAAATCGCTTTAAAAGCAAGGATTATATTCATGAAATCACTTTTTTTATTTTTTCACTCTTCGCAGTGAAACCGCGTTGATAAGAAGAAATATCAATGGAAATACGTATTTCTATTTTTTCACTCTACGCAGTGATACCGCGTTTAACAAAAGTATTATCATTATAAAATGACATTTTTCATTTTTTCTTTCATCGTAGTGAATTCGCATATTAAGTAAGGATTTTCACTTTCAAATCAAATATTTAACTTTTTTCTCTCTTTGCACTGATATCGCATTTATAGCAAGGATTATATTCATGAAATAACTTTTTTATTTTTTCACTCTTCGCAGTGAAACAAAGATCGCAGTATAAATTCTATTTTTGTTTCTGAATCACATTTTTTATTATTTCCCTCTTCGAAGTAAAATCATGTTTGTAGCAAGAACAGTAATCTCAAATTCAGTAAATTTCAAGGCCATTGAAGGTCATTTTCCTATCAAGGTCATTCAAGGTCAAAGCCGTTTCAAGGTCATTGCCCTTTCAAGGTCATTGATGGTTATAATTATTTCAAGGTCATCGACGGTCTTTAACCTTTCATGGTCATTATTTATCATTGATCACTCAAGGTCAACAGGTTCAAACAAGGTCATTGACTTTTCAAGGTCATTCAAGGTCATTGACCTTTCAAGGTCATTCAAGGTCATTTACCTTTAGAGGTCGAAGAGCTTTCAAGGTCATTGAAGGTCAAAAAAGGTCATTGACCTTTCACGGCATTTAAAGATCTTTGACCTTTCAAGGTGATTCACGGTTAAGAACTTTCAAGGTCATTGATAGTCATTGACATTTTAAGGTCAAAGAGCTTTCAAGGTCATCAAAGGTCATTGAAGGTCTAAGAAGGTCATTGACATTTCACGTTATAAGTTGGTCATAAACATTTCAAGGTCGAAGAGCTTTCAAGGTCATTTGAGGTCAAACAAGGTGATTGATCTTTCAAGGATATTCAAGGTCATTGACCTTTCAAGGTCATTCAAGGTCATTGACCTTCCAAGGTCATTCACGGTCATTGTTCATTAAACGTCATTGATGGTTATATAAGTTAATTCACATTTCAAGGTCATAGTAAATTTGAAGGTCATTGAAGGTCAAACAAGGTCATTGACCTTTCATGGTCATTCACGGTCATAGACCTTTCAAGGTCATTGAATGTCAATGACCTTTTTAAGTCGTTCACTGTAACTCACCTTTCAAGGTCAAAGATGGTCATAAACATTTCAAGGTCGAAAAGCTTTCAAGGTCATTGCAGGTCATTCACGGTCATTGACCTTTCAAGGTCATTCAAGGTCATTGACCTTTCAAGGTCATTCAAGGACATTAATGGCAACCTCCTTTTTTTGTTTCACTCTTCGCAGTGAAACCGCAATGATAAGAAGGAATATCAATGGAAATACGTATTTTTATTTATTCTTACTACGTAGTGATACCGCGTTTAACCCAAGTATTATCAATATACAATGACATTTTTCATTTTTTCACTCTTCGTAGTGAAATCGCTTTAATAGCAAGGATTATATTCATGAAATAACTTTTTTATTTTTCCACTCTTCGCAGTGAAACCGCGTTGATAAGAAGGATTACCAATGGAAATACGTATTTCTATAAGAACAGTAATCTCAAACTCATATTTGAATTTTTTTAATTCTTTGCGTTGAAGTTACGTTAATAGCTTATATTTTCATTTCAAGGAACATTTTAATTTTTTCTATTTTAGAAGTGAAACCGCTTTTATCAGAACGTTTTTCATTTACAAATCACAATATTTTTTACTCTTCGAAGTGAAATCATTTTTCCTTATTCACGGTCACTGACCTTAAAACATCATTCATGGTCATTTAAGTTAATTCACATTTCAAGGTCATAGAACTTTCAAGGTCATTGAATGTCTAACAAGGTCATTGACCTTTCATGGTCATTCACGGCCATTCACGGTCATTGACCTTTCAAGGTCATTCAAGGTCTTTGACCTTTCAAGGTCGAAGATCTTTCAAGGTCATTGAAGGTCAAAAAAGGTCATTGACCTTCATGGTGATTCACGGTCTATGAACTTTCATGGTCATTGACATTTAAATTCATAGAACTTTCAAGGCCATTCAAAGTCATTCACCTATCAAGGTCATTCAAGGTCAAAGCCGTTTCAAGGTCATTGCCCTTTCAAGGTCATTGCCCTTTCAAGGTCATTGATGGTTATAATTATTTCAAGGTAGTCCACGGTCTTTTAACCTTTAATGGTCATTATTTGTCATTGATCACTCAAGGTCAACAGGTAGAAAACAAGGTCACTGACTTTTCAAGGACATTCAAGGTCATTGACCTTTCAAGGTCATTCAAGGTCATTGAACTTTCAAGGTCAAAGAGATTTCAAGGTCATTCAAGGTCATTGACCTTTCAAGGTCATTTAAGGTCATTCAAGGTAATTAATGGTCATCTTCTTTTTTTATTTTTTCACTGTTCGCAGTGAATTCACCGCGTTGATTAGAAGGAATATCAATGGAAAAATGTATTTTTATTTTTTCACTCTACATTGTTATACCTTGTTCATCAAAAGTTTTATCATAATAAAATGACATTTTTCATTTTTTCACTCATCGTAGTGGAATCGTATTTTAAGTAAGGATTTTCACTTTCAAATCGTATATTTAATTTTTTCTCTCATTGCACTGATATCGCATTTATATCGCATCGCAGTCAAACGAGGTCATTGACCTTTCATGATCATTTAGGGTCATTGACCTTTAATAGTCATTCAGGGTCATTGACTATTCAGGTAATTCACGGTCATTGACATTTTAAGGTCAATGAACGTTTTAATCCATTCAAGGTCATTACCTTTCAAGGTCATAAACGATCATAAACGTTTCAAGGTCAAAGAGAGTTCAAGGTCATTGAGGGTCAAACAAGGTCATTGACCTTTCAAGGTCATTCAAGGTCCTTGGCCCTTCAAGGTCGAAGAGCTATCCAGGTCATTGAAGGTCAAAAATGGTCATTGAAATTTCAAGGTGTAAGATGGTCATAAACATTTCAAGGTCGAAGAGCTTTCAAGGTCATTTAAGGTCAAAATAGGTGATTGAACTTTCAAGGCCATTCAAAGTCATTGACCTTTCAAGGTCTTCCAAGGTCATTCACGGTCATTGTTCATTAAACGTCATTGATGGTCATATAAGTTAATTCAGATTTCAAGGTCATAGTAAATTTGAAGGACATTGAAGGTCATTCAAGGTCATTGACATTTCAAGGTCATTCAAGGTCATTGACGTTTCAAGGCCATTCACGGTCATTTACCTATCAAGGTCAAAGCCGTTTCAAGGTCATTGCCCTTTCAAGGTCATTGATGGTTATAATTATTTCAAGGTCATCCACGGTCTTTAACCTTTCATGGTCATTATTTGTTATTGATCACTCAAGGTCAAAAGGTTCAAACAAGGTCATTGACTTTTCAAGGTCATTCAAGGTCATTGACCTTTCAAGGTCATTCAAGGTCATTAACCTTTCAAGGTCGAAGAGCTTTCAAGGTCATTCAAGGTCATTGACCATTCAAGGTCATTGACCTTTCAAGGTCATTCAAGGTCATTGACCTTTCAAGGTCGAAGAGCTTTCAAGGTCATTGAAGGTCAAAAAAGTTCATTGACCTTTCACGGCATTTAAAGATCTTTGACCTTTCAAGGTGATTCACGGTTAAGAACTTTCAAGGTCATTGATAGTCATTGACATTTTAAGGTCAAAGAGCTTTCAAGGTCATCAAAGGTTTCACGTTATAAGTTGGTCATAAGCATTTCAAGGTCGAGGAGCATTGAAGGTCATTTGAGGTCAAACAAGGTGATTGATCTTTCAAGGACATTCAAGGTCATTGACCTATCAAGGTCATTCAAGGTCATTGACCTTCCAAAGTCATTCACGGTCATTGTTCATTAACCGTCATTGATGGTCATATAACTTATTTCACATTTCAAGGTCATAGTAAATTTGAAGGACATTGAAGGTCATTCAAGGTCATTGACATTTCAAGGTCATTCAAGGTCATTGACGTTTCAAGGCCATTCAAGGTCATTTACCTATCAAGGTCATTCAAGGTCAAAGCCGTTTCAAGATCATTGCCCTTTCAAGGTCATTGATGGTTATAATTATTTCAAGGTCATCTACGGTCTTTAAGCTTTCATGGTCATTATTTGTTATTGATCACTCAAGGTCAACAAATTCAAACAAGGTCATTGACTTTTCAAGGTCATTGAAGGTCATTGACCTTTCAAGGTCGAAGAGCTTTCAAGGTCATTCAAGGTCATTGACCTTTCAAGGTCATTCAAGGTCATTGACCTTTCAAGGTCGAAGAGCTTTCAAGGTCATTGAAGGTCAAAAAAGGTCATTGACCTTTCACGGCATTTAAAGATCTTTGACCTTTCAAGGTGATTCACGGTTAAGAACTTTCAAGGTCATTGATAGTCATTGACATTTTAAGGTCAAAGAGCTTTCAAGGTCATCAAAGGTTTCACGTTATAAGTTTGTCATAAGCATTTCAAGGTCGAGGAGCATTGAAGGTCATTTGAGGTCAAACAAGGTGATTGATCTTTCAAGGACATTGATGGTTATAATTATTTCAAGGTCATCCACGGTCTTTAACCTTTCATGGTCATTATTTGTTATTGATCACTCAAGGTCAACAGGTTCAAACAAGGTCATTGACTTTTCAAGGTCATTCAAGGTCATTGACCTTTCAAGGTCATTCAAGGTCATTTACCTTTCAAGGTCGAAGAGTTTTCAAGGTCATTCAAGGTCATTGACCTTTCAAGGTCATTCAAGGTCATTGACCTTTCAAGGTCATTCAAGGTCATTGACCTTTCAAGGTCGAAGAGCTTTCAAGGTCATTGAAGGTCAAAAAAGTTCATTGACCTTTCACGGCATTTAAAGATCTTTGACCTTTCAAGTTGATTCACGGTTAAGAACTTTCAAGGTCATTGATCGTCATTGACATTTTAAGGTCAAAGAGCTTTCAAGGTCATCAAAGGTTTCACGTTATAAGTTGGTCATAAGCATTTCAAGGTCATTGATATTCACAGACATTTTAAGGTCATAGAGCTTTTAAGGTCATCAAAGGTCATTGAAGGTCTAACAAGGCCATTGACCTTTCAAGGTATTAGATGGTCATAAACATTTCAAGGTCGTAGAGCTTTCAAGGTCATTTAACGTCAAACAAGGTGATTGACATTTAAGGGTCATTCAAGGTCACTGAAATTTCAAGGTCATTCAAGGTCATTGACTATTCAAGGTCATTCAAGGTCATTGACCTTTCAAGGTCGAAGAGCCTTCAAGGTCATTGAAGGTAAAAAAAAAGGTCATTGACCTTTCACGGTAAATGAAGATCTTTGACCTTTCAAGGGGATTCACGGTCTATGAACTTTCAAGGTCATTGATAGTCATTGACATTTTACAGTCATATAGCTTTCAAGGTCATCATAGATCATTGAAGGTCTAACAAGGTCATTGAAATTTCAAGGTGTAAGATGGTCATAAACATTTCAAGGTCGAAGAGCTTTCAAGGTCATTTAAGGTCAAAATAGGTGATTGAACTTTCAAGGCCATTCAAAGTCATTGACCTTTCAAGGTCTTCCAAGGTCATTCACGGTCATTGTTCATTAAACGTCATTGATGGTCATATTAGTTAATTCAGATTTCAAGGTCATAGTAAATTTGAAGGACATTGAAGGTCATTCAAGGTCATTGACATTTCAAGGTCATTCAAGGTCATTGACGTTTCATGGCCATTCACGGTCATTTACCTATCAAGGTCAAAGCCGTTTCAAGGTCATTGCCCTTTCAAGGTCATTGATGGTTATAATTATTTCAAGGTCATCCACGGTCTTTAACCTTTCATGGTCATTATTTGTTATTGATCACTCAAGGTCAACAGGTTCAAACAAGGTCATTGACCTTTCAAGGTGATTCAAGGTCATTGACCTTTCAAGGTCATTCAAGGTCATTTACCTTTCAAGGTCGAAGAGCTTTCAAGGTCATTCAAGGTCATTGACCATTCAAGGTCATTGACCTTTCAAGGTCATTCAAGGTCATTGACCTTTCAAGGTCGAAGAGCTTTCAAGGTCATTGAAGGTCAAAAAAGTTCATTGACCTTTCACGGCATTTAAAGATCTTTGACCTTTCAAGGTGATTCACGGTTAAGAACTTTCAAGGTCATTGATAGTCATTGACATTTTAAGGTCAAAGAGCTTTCAAGGTCATCAAAGGTTTCACGTTATAAGTTGGTCATAAGCATTTCAAGGTCGAGGAGCATTGAAGGTCATTTGAGGTCAAACAAGGTGATTGATCTTTCAAGGACATTCAACGTCATTGACCTATCAAGGTCATTGACCTATCAAGGTCATTCAAGGTCATTGACCTTCCAAAGTCATTCACGGTCATTGTTCATTAACCGTCATTGATGGTCATATAACTTAATTCACATTTCAAGGTCATAGTAAATTTGAAGGACATTGAAGGTCATTCAAGGTCATTGACATTTCAAGGTCATTCAAGGTCATTGACGTTTCAAGGTCATTCAAGGTCATTTACCTATCAAGGTCATTCAAGGTCAAAGCCGTTTCAAGATCATTGCCCTTTCAAGGTCATTGATGGTTATAATTATTTCAAGGTCATCCACGGTGTTTGAGCTTTCATGGTCATTATTTGTTATTGATCACTCAAGGTCAACAAATTCAAACAAGGTCATTGACTTTTCAAGGTCATTGAAGGTCATTGACCTTTCAAGGTCGAAGAGCTTTCAAGGTCATTCAAGGTCATTGACCTTTCAAGGTCATTCAAGGTCATTGACCTTTCAAGGTCGAAGAGCTTTCAAGGTCATTGAAGGTCAAAAAAGGTCATTGACCTTTCACGGCATTTAAAGATCTTTGACCTTTCAAGGTGATTCACGGTTAAGAACTTTCAAGGTCATTGATAGTCATTGACATTTTAAGGTCAAAGAGCTTGCAAGGTCATCAAAGGTTTCACGTTATAAGTTTGTCATAAGCATTTCAAGGTCGAGGAGCATTGAAGGTCATTTGAGGTCAAACAAGGTGATTGATCTTTCAAGGACATTGATGGTTATAATTATTTCAAGGTCATCCACGGTCTTTAACCTTTCATGGTCATTATTTGTTATTGATCACTCAAGGTCAACAGGTTCAAACAAGGTCATTGACTTTTCAAGGTCACTCAAGGTCATTGACCTTTCAAGGTCATTCAAGGTCATTTACCTTTCAAGATCGAAGAGCTTTCAAGGTCATTCAAGGTCATTGACCATTCAAGGTCATTGACCATTCAAGGTCATTCAAGGCCATTGACCTTTCAAGGTCATTCAAGGTCATTGACCTTTCAAGGTCGAAGAGCTTTCAAGGTCATTGAAGGTCAAAAAAGTTCATTGACCTTTCACGGCATTTAAAGATCTTTGACCTTTCAAGTCGATTCACGGTTAAGAACTTTCAAGGTCATTGATAGTCATTGACATTTTAAGGTCAAAGAGCTTTCAAGGTCATCAAAGGTTTCACGTTATAAGTTGGTCATAAGCATTTCAAGGTCGAGGAGCATTGAAGGTCATTTGAGGTCAAACAAGGTGATTGATCTTTCAAGGACATTCAAGGTCATTGACCTTTCAAGGTCATTCAAGGTCATTGACCTTCCAAAGTCATTCACGGTCATTGTTCATTAAACGTCATTGATGGTCATATAAGTTAATTCACATTTCAAGGTCATAGTAAATTTGAAGGACATTGAAGGTCATTCAAGGTCATTGACATTTCAAGGTCATTCAAGGTCATTGACATTTCAAGGCCATTCAAGGTCATTTACCTATCAAGGTCATTCAAGGTCAAAGCCGTTTCAAGGTCATTGCCCTTTCAAGGTCATTGATGGTTATAATTATGTCAAGGTCATCCACGGTCTTTAATTTTTCATGGTCATTATTTGTTATTGATCACTCAAGGTCAACAAATTCAAACAAGGTCATTGACTTTTCAAGGTCATTCAAGGTCATTGACCTTTCAAGGTCGAAGAGCTTTCAAGGTCATTCAAGGTCATTGACCTTTCAAGGTCATTCAAGGTCATTGACCTTTCAAAGTCATTCAAGGTCATTGACCTCTCAAGGTCGAAGAGCTTTCAAGGTCATTGAAGGACAAAAAAAGGTCATTGACTTTTTACGGCATTTAAAGATCTTTGACCTTTCAAGGTGATTCACGGTTAAGAACTTTCAAGGTCATTGATAGTCATTGACACTTTAAGGTCAAAGAGCTTTCAAGGTCATCAAAGGTTTCACGTTATATGCATTTCAAGCATTTCACGTTATATGCTCGTCATAAGCATTTCAAGGTCGAGGAGCTTTGAAGGTCATTTGAGGTCAAACAAGGTGATTGATCTTTCAAGGACATTCAAGGTCATTGACCTTTCAAGGTCATTCAAGGTCATTGACCTTCCAAAGTCATTCACGGTCATTGTTCATTAAACGTCATTGATGGTTATATAAGTTAATTAATTTCGAGGTCATAGTAAATTTGAAGGTCATTGAAGGTCAAACAAGGTCATTGACCTTTCATGGTCATTCACGGTCATAGACCTTTCAAGGTCATTGAATGTCAATGACCTTTTTAAGTCGTTCACTGTAACTCACCTTTCAAGGTCAAAGGTGGTCATAAACATTTCAAGGTCGAAAAACTGTCAAGGTCATTGCAGGTCATTCACGGTCATTGACCTTTCAAGATCATTCAAGGTCATTGACCTTTCAAGGTCACTCAAGGTCATTAATGGCAACCTCCTTTTTTGTTTCACTCTTCGCAGTGAAACCGCAATGATAAGAAGGAACATCAATGGAAAAACGTATTTTTATTTATTCACTCTACGCAGTAATACCGCGTTTAACCCAAGTAATACCAATATAAAATGAGTTTTGTCATTTTTTCACTCTTCGTAGTGAGATCGCTTTAATAGCAAGGATTATATTCATGAAATAACTTTTTTATTTTTTCACTATTCGCAGTGAAACCGCGTTGATAAGAAGGATTATCAATGGAAATACGTATTTTTATTTTTTCACTCTACGCAGTGATAACGCGTTTAACACAAGTATTATCATTATAAAATGACATTTTTCATTTTTTCACTCTTCGTAGTGAAATCACTTTAAAAGCAAGGATTATATTCATGAAATCACTTTTTTATTTTTTCACTCTTCGCAGTGAAACCGCGTTGATAAGAAGAAATATCAATGGAAATACGTATTTCTATTTTTTCACTCTACGCAGTGATACCGCGTTTACCAAAAGTAATATCATTATAAAATGACATTTTTCATTTTTTCTTTCATCGTAGTGAATTCGCATATTAAGTAAGGATTTTCACTTTCAAATCAAATATTTAACTTTTTTCTCTCTTTGCACTGATATCGCATTTATAGCAAGGATTATATTCATGAAATAACTTTTTTATTTTTTCACTCTTCGCAGTGAAACAAAGATCGCAGTATAAATTCGATTTTTGTTTCTGAATCACATTTTTGATTATTTCCCTCTTCGAAGTAAAATCATGTTTGTAGCAAGAACAGTAATCTCAAATTCAGTAAATTTCAAGGCCATTGAAGGTCATTTACCTATCAAGGTCATTCAAGGTCAAAGCCGTTTCAAGGTCATTGCCTTTTCAAGGTCATTGATGGTTATAATTATTTCAAGGTCATCGACGGTCTTTAACCTTTCATGGTCATTATTTGTCATTGATCACTCAGGGTCAACAGGTTCAAACAAGGTCATTGACTTTTCAAGGTCATTCAAGGTCATTGACCTTTCAAGGTCATTCAAGGTCATTGACCTTTAGAGGTCGAAGATCTTTCAAGGTCATTGAAGGTCAAAAAAGGTCATTGACCTTTCACGGCATTTAAAGATCTTTGACCTTTCAAGGTGATTCACGGTTAAGAACTTTCAAGGTCATTGATAGTCATTGACATTTTAAGGTCAAAGAGCTTTCAAGGTCATCAAAGGTCATTGAAGGTCTAACAAGGTCATTGACATTTCACGTTATAAGTTGGTCATAAACATTTCAAGGTGTAAGAGCTTTCAAGGTCATTTGAGGTCAAACAAGGTGATTGATCTTTCAAGGATATTCAAGGTCATTGACCTTTCAAGGTCATTCAAGGTCATTGACCTTCCAAGGTCATTCACGGTCATTGTTCATTAAACGTCATTGATGGTTATATAAGTTAATTCACATTTCAAGGTCATAGTAAATTTGAAGGTCATTGAAGGTCAAACAAGGTCATTGACCTTTCATGGTCATTCACGGTCATAGACCTTTCAAGGTCATTGAATGTCAATGACCTTTTTAAGTCGTTCACGGTAACTCATTTTTCAAGGTCAAAGATGGTCATAAACATTTCAAGGTCGAAAAGATTTCAAGGTCATTGCAGGTCATTCACGGTCATCGACCTTTCAAGGTCATTCAAGGTCATTGACCTTTCAAGGTCATTCAAGGACATTAATGGCAACCTCCTTTTTTGTTTCACTCTTCGCAGTGAAACCGCAATGATAAGAAGGAATATCAATGGAAATACGTATTTTTATTTATTCACACTACGTAGTGATACCGCGTTTAACCTAAGTATTATCAATATACAATGACATTTTTCATTTTTTCACTCTTCGTAGTGAAATCGCTTTAATAGCAAGGATTATATTCATGAAATAACTTTTTTATTTTTCCACTCTTCGCAGTGAAACCGCATTGATAAGAAGGATTACCAATGGAAATACGTATTTCTATAAGAACAGTAATCTCAAACTCATATTTGAATTTTTTTAATTCTTTGCGTTGAAGTTACGTTAATAGCTTATATTTTCATTTCAAGGAACATTTTAATTTTTTCTATTTTTGAAGTGAAACCGCTTTTATCAGAACGTTTTTAATTTACAAATCACAATATTTTTTACTCTTCGAAGTGAAATCATTTTTCCTTATTCACGGTCACTGACCTTAAAACATCATTCATGGTCATTTAAGTTAATTCACATTTCAAGGTTATAGAACTTTCAAGGTCAATGAAGGTCTAACAAGGTCATTGACCTTTCATGGTCATTCACGGCCATTCACGATCATTGACCTTTCAAGGTCATTCAAGGTCATTGACCTTTCAAGGTCGAAGATCTTTCAAGCTCATTGAAGGTCAAAAAAGATCATTGACCTTTCACGGTTATGGAAGATCTTTGGCCTTTCAAGGTGATTCACGGTCAAAGAATTTTCAAGGTCATTGATATTCACAGACATTTTAAGGTCATAGAGCTTTCAAGGTCATCAAAGGTCATTGAAGGTCTAACAAGGCCATTGACCTTTCAAGGTATTAGATGGTCATAAACATTTCAAGGTCGTAGAGCTTTCAAGGTCATTTAACGTCAAACAAGGTGATTGACATTTAAGGGTCATTCAAGGTCACTGAAATTTCAAGGTCATTCAAGGTCATTGACTATTCAAGGTCATTCAAGGTCATTCAAGGTCATTGACCTTTCAAGGTCGAAGAGCCTTCAAGGTCATTGAAGGTAAAAAAAAAAAGGTCATTGACCTTTCACGGTAAATGAAGATCTTTGACCTTTCAAGGGGATTCACGGTCTATGAACTTTCAAGGTCATTGATAGTCATTGACATTTTACAGTCATATAGCTTTCAAGGTCATCATAGATCATTGAAGGTCGAACAAGGTCATTGAAATTTCAAGGTGTAAGATGGTCATAAACATTTCAAGGTCGAAGAGCTTTCAAGGTCATTTAAGGTCAAAATAGGTGATTGAACTTTCAAGGCCATTCAAGGTCATTGACCTTTCAAGGTCTTCCAAGGTCATTCACGGTCATTGTTCATTAAACGTCATTGATGGTCATATAAGTTAATTCAGATTTCAAGGTCATAGTAAATTTGAAGGACATTGAAGGTCATTCAAGGTCATTGACATTTCAAGGTCATTCAAGGTCATTGACGTTTCAAGGCCATTCACGGTCATTTACCTATCAAGGTCAAAGCCGTTTCAAGGTCATTGCCCTTTCAAGGTCATTGATGGTTATAATTATTTCAAGGTCATCCACGGTCTTTAACCTTTCATGGTCATTATTTGTTATTGATCACTCAAGGTCAACAGGTTCAAACAAGGTCATTGACTTTTCAAGGTCATTCAAGGTCATTGACCTTTCAAGGTCATTCAAGGTCATTTACCTTTCAAGGTCGAAGAGCTTTCAAGGTCATTCAAGGTCATTGACCATTCAAGGTCATTGACCTTTCAAGGTCATTCAAGGTCATTCAAGGTCATTGACCTTTCAAGGTCATTCAAGGTCATTTACCTTTCAAGGTCATTCAAGGACATTGACCTTTCAAGGTCGAAGAGCTTTCAAGGTCATTGAAGGTCAAAAAAGTTCATTGACCTTTCACGGCATTTAAAGATCTTTGACCTTTCAAGGTGATTCACGGTTAAGAACTTTCAAGTTCATTGATAGTCATTGACATTTTAAGGTCAAAGAGCTTTCAAGGTCATCAAAGGTTTCACGTTATAAGTTGGTCATAAGCATTTCAAGATCGAGGAGCATTGAAGGTCATTTGAGGTCAAACAAGGTGATTGATCTTTCAAGGACATTCAACGTCATTGACCTATCAAGGTCATTGACCTATCAAGGTCATTCAAGGTCATTGACCTTCCAAAGTCATTCACGGTCATTGTTCATTAACCGTCATTGATGGTCATATAACTTAATTCACATTTCAAGGTCATAGTAAATTTGAAGGACATTGAAGGTCATTCAAGGTCATTGACATTTCAAGGTCATTCAAGGTCATTGACGTTTCAAGGCCATTCAAGGTCATTTACCTATCAAGGTCATTCAAGGTCAAAGCCGTTTCAAGATCATTGCCCTTTCAAGGTCATTGATGGTTATAATTATTTCAAGGTCATCCACGGTCTTTAAGCTTTCATGGTCATTATTTGTTATTGATCAATCAAGGTCAACAAATTCAAACAAGGTCATTGACTTTTCAAGGTCATTGAAGGTCATTGACCTTTCAAGGTCGAAGAGCTTTCAAGGTCATTCAAGGTCATTGACCTTTCAAGGTCATTCAAGGTCATTGACCTTTCAAGGTCGAAGAGCTTTCAAGGTCATTGAAGGTCAAAAAAGGTCATTGACCTTTCACGGCATTTAAAGATCTTTGACCTTTCAAGGTGATTCACGGTTAAGAACTTTCAAGGTCATTGATAGTCATTGACATTTTAAGGTCAAAGAGCTTTCAAGGTCATCAAAGGTTTCACGTTATAAGTTTGTCATAAGCATTTCAAGGTCGAGGAGCATTGAAGGTCATTTGAGGTCAAACATGGTGATTGATCTTTCAAGGACATTGATGGTTATAATTATTTCAAGGTCATCCACGGTCTTTAACCTTTCATGGTCATTATTTGTTATTGATCACTCAAGGTCAACAGGTTCAAACAAGGTCATTGACTTTTCAAGGTCACTCAAGGTCATTGACCTTTCAAGGTCATTCAAGGTCATTTACCTTTCAAGGTCGAAGAGCTTTCAAGGTCATTCAAGGTCATTGACCTTTCAAGGTCATTCAAGGCCATTGACCTTTAAAGGTCATTCAAGGTCATTGACCTTTCAAGGTCGAAGAGCTTTCAAGGTCATTGAAGGTCAAAAAAGTTCATTGACCTTTCACGGCATTTAAAGATCTTTGACCTTTCAAGTCGATTCACGGTTAAGAACTTTCAAGGTCATTGATAGTCATTGACATTTTAAGGTCAAAGAGCTTTCACGGTCATTCAAGGTCATTGACCTTTCAAGGTCATTCAAGGTCATTGACCTTTCAAGGTCGAAGAGCTTTCAAGGTCATTGAAGGTCAAAAAAGGTCATTGACCTTTCACGGCATTTAAAGATCTTTGACCTTTCAAGGTGATTCACGGTTAAGAACTTTCAAGGTCATTGATAGTCATTGACATTTTAAGGTCAAAGAGCTTTCAAGGTCATCAAAGGTTTCACGTTATAAGTTGGTCATAAGCATTTCAAGGTCGAGGAGCATTGAAGGTCATTTGAGGTCAAACAAGGTGATTGATCTTTCAAGGACATTCAAGGTCATTGACCTATTAAGGACATTGACCTTTGAAGGTCATTCAAGGTCATTGACCTTCCAAAGTCATTCACGGTCATTGTTCATTAAACGTCATTGATGGTCATGTAAGTTAATTCACATTTCAAGGTCATAGTTAATTTGAAGGACGTTGAAGGTCATTCAAGGTAATTGACATTTCAAGGTCATTCAAGGTCATTGACGTTTCAAGGCCATTCAAGGTCATTTACCTATCAAGGTCAAAGCCGTTTCAAGGTCATTGCCCTTTCAAGGTCATTGATGTTTATAATTATTTCAAGGTCATCCACGGTCTTTAAGCTTTCATGGTCATTATTTGTTATTGATCACTCAAGGTCAACAAATTCAAACAAGGTCATTGACTTTTCAAGGTCATTCAAGGTCATTGACCTTTCAAGGTCGAAGAGCTTTCAAGGTCATTCAAGGTCATTGACCTTTCAAGGTCATTCAAGGTAATTGACCTCTCAAGGTCGAAGAGCTTTCAAGGTCATTGAAGGTCAAAAAAGGTGATTGACCTTTCACGGCATTTAAAGATCTTTGACCTTTCAAGGTGATTCACGGTTAAGAACTTTCAAGGTCATTGATAGTCATTGACATTTTAAGGTCAAAGAGCTTTCAAGGTCATCAAAGGTTTCACGTTATAAGGTGGTATTAGCATTTCAAAGTCGAAGAGCTTTGAAGGTCATTTGAGGTCAAACATGGTGATTGACCTTTCAAGGACATTCAAGGTCATTGAACTTTCAAGGTCATTCAAGGTCATTGACCTTCCAAAGTCATTCACGGTCATTGTTCATTAAACGTCATTGATGGTTATATAAGTTAATTCATATTTCAAGGTCATTATAAATTTGAAGGTCCTTGAAGGTCAAACAAGGTCATTGACCTTTCATGGTCATTCACGGTCATAGACCTTTCAAGGTCATTGAATGTCAATGACCTTTTTTAGTCGTTCACGGTAACTCACCTTTCAAGGTCAAAGATGGTCATAAACATTTCAAGGTCGAAAAGCTTTCAAGGTCATTGCAGGTCATTCACGGTCATTGACCTTTCAAGGTCATTCAAGGTCATTGACCTTTTAAGGTCATTCAAGGTCATTAATGGCAACCTCCTTTTTTTGTTTCACTCTTCACAGTGAAACCGCAATGATAAGAAGGAATATCAATGGAAATACGTATTTTAATTATTCACTCTACGCAGTGATACCGCGTTTAACCCAAGTATTATCAATATAAAATGACATTTTTCATTTTTTCACTCTTCGTAGTGAAATCGCTTTAATAGCAAGGATCATATTCATGAAAAAACTTTTTTATTTTTTCACTCTTCGCAGTGAAACCGCGTTGATAAGAAGGATTATCAATGGAAATACGTATTTTTATTTTTTCACTCTACGTAGTGATACCGCGTTTAACACAAGTATTATCATTATAAAATGACATTTTTCATTTTTTCACTCTTCGTAGTGAAATCGCTTTAAAAGCAAGGATTATATTCATGAAATAACTTTTTTATTTTTCCACTCTTCGCAGTGAAACCGCATTGATAAGAAGGATTACCAATGGAAATACGTATTTCTATAAGAACAGTAATCTCAAACTCATATTTGAATTTTTTTAATTCTTTGCGTTGAAGTTACGTTAATAGCTTATATTTTCATTTCAAGGAACATTTTAATTTTTTCTATTTTAGAAGTGAAACCGCTTTTATCAGAACGTTTTTAATTTACAAATCACAATATTTTTTACTCTTCGAAGTGAAATCATTTTTCCTTATTCACGGTCACTGACCTTAAAACATCATTCATGGTCATTTAAGTTAATTCACATTTCAAGGTTATAGAACTTTCAAGGTCAATGAAGGTCTAACAAGGTCATTGACCTTTCATGGTCATTCACGGCCATTCACGATCATTGACCTTTCAAGGTCATTCAAGGTCATTGACCTTTCAAGGTCGAAGATCTTTCAAGCTCATTGAAGGTCAAAAAAGATCATTGACCTTTCACGGTTATGGAAGATCTTTGGCCTTTCAAGGTGATTCACGGTCAAAGAATTTTCAAGGTCATTGATATTCACAGACATTTTAAGGTCATAGAGCTTTCAAGGTCATCAAAGTTCATTGAAGGTCTAACAAGGCCATTGACCTTTCAAGGTATTAGATGGTCATAAACATTTCAAGGTCGTAGAGCTTTCAAGGTCATTTAACGTCAAATAAGGTGATTGACATTTAAGGGTCATTCTAGGTCACTGAAATTTCAAGGTCTTTCAAGGTCATTGACTATTCAAGGTCATTCAAGGTCATTGACCTTTCAAGGTCGAAGAGCCTTCAAGGTCATTGAAGGTAAAAAAAAAGGTCATTGACCTTTCACGGTAATTGAAGATCTTTGACCTTTCAAGGGGATTCACGGTCTATGAACTTTCAAGGTCATTGATAGTCATTGACATTTTACAATCATATAACTTTCAAGGTCATCATAGATCATTGAAGGTCTAACAAGGTCATTGAAATTTCAAGGTGTAAGATGGTCATAAACATTTCAAGGTCGAAGAGCTTTCAAGGTCATTTAAGGTCAAAGAAGGTGATTGAACTTTCAAGGCCATTCAAAGTCATTGACCTTTCAAGGTCTTCCAAGGTCATTCACGGTCATTGTTCATTAAACGTCATTGATGGTCATATAAGTTAATTCAGATTTCAAGGTCATAGTAAATTTGAAGGACATTGAAGGTCATTCAAGGTCATTGACATTTCAAGGTCATTCAAGGTCATTGACGTTTCAAGGCCATTCACGGTCATTTACCTATCAAGGTCAAAGCCGTTTCAAGGTCATTGCCCTTTCAAGGTCATTGATGGTTATAATTATTTCAAGGTCATCCACGGTCTTTAAACTTTCATGGTCATTATTTGTTATTGATCACTCAAGGTCAACAGGTTCAAACAAGGTCATTGACTTTTCAAGGTCATTCAAGGTCATTGACCTTTCAAGGTCATTCAAGGTCATTTACCTTTCAAGGTCGAAGAGCTTTCAAGGTCATTCAAGGTCATTGACCATTCAAGGTCATTGACCTTTCAAGGTCATTCAAGGTCATTGACCTTTCAAGGTCGAAGAGCTTTCAAGGTCATTGAAGGTCAAAAAAGTTCATTGACCTTTCACGGCATTTAAAGATCTTTGACCTTTCAAGGTGATTCACGGTTAAGAACTTTCAAGGTCATTGATAGTCATTGACATTTTAAGGTCAAAGAGCTTTCAAGGTCATCAAAGGTTTCACGTTATAAGTTGGTCATAAGCATTTCAAGGTCGAGGAGCATTGAAGGTCATTTGAGGTCAAACAAGGTGATTGATCTTTCAAGGACATTCAAGGTCATTGACCAATCAAGGTCATTGACCTATGAAGGGCATTCAAGGTCATTGACCTTCCAAAGTCATTCACGGTCATTGTTCATTTACCGTCATTGATGGTCATATAACTTAATTCACATTTCAAGGTCATAGTAAATTTGAAGGACATTGAAGGTCATTCAAGGTCATTGACATTTCAAGGTCATTCAAGGTCATTGACGTTTCAAGGCCATTCAAGGTCATTTACCTATCAAGGTCATTCAAGGTCAAAGCCGTTTCAAGATCATTGCCCTTTCAAGGTCATTGATGGTTATAATTATTTCAAGGTCATCTACGGTCTTTAAGCTTTCATGGTCATTATTTGTTATTGATCACTCAAGGTCAACAAATTCAAACAAGGTCATTGACTTTTCAAGGTCATTGAAGGTCATTGACCTTTTAAGGTCGAAGAGCTTTCAAGGTCATTCAAGGTCATTGACCTTTCAAGGTCATTCAAGGCCATTGACCTTTAAAGGTCATTCAAGGTCATTGACCTTTCAAGGTCGAAGAGCTTTCAAGGTCATTGAAGGTCAAAAAAGTTCATTGACCTTTCACGGCATTTAAAGATCTTTGACCTTTCAAGTCGATTCACGGTTAAGAACTTTCAAGGTCATTGATAGTCATTGACATTTTAAGGTCAAAGAGCTTTCAAGGTCATCAAAGGTTTCACGTTATAAGTTGGTCATAAGCATTTCAAGGTCGAGGAGCATTGAAGGTCATTTGAGGTCAAACAAGGTGATTGATCTTTCAAGGACATTCAAGGTCATTGACCTATTAAGGACATTGACCTTTGAAGGTCATTCAAGGTCATGGACCTTCCAAAGTCATTCACGGTCATTGTTCATTAAACGTCATTGATGGTCATGTAAGTTAATTCACATTTCAAGGTCATAGTTAATTTGAAGGACGATGAAGGTCATTCAAGGTAATTGACATTTCAAGGTCATTCAAGGTCATTGACGTTTCAAGGCCATTCAAGGTCATTTACCTATCAAGGTCAAAGCCGTTTCAAGGTCATTGCCCTTTCAAGGTCATTGATGTTTATAATTATTTCAAGGTCATCCACGGTCTTTAAGCTTTCATGGTCATTATTTGTTATTGATCACTCAAGGTCAACAGGTTCAAACAAGGTCATTGACTTTTCAAGGTCATTAAGGTCATTGACCTTTCAAGGTCATTCAAGGTCATTTACCTTTCAAGGTCGAAGAGCTTTCAAGGTCATTCAAGGTCATTGACCTTTAAAGGTCATTCAAGGTCATTGACCTTTCAAGGTCATTCAAGGTCATTGACCTTTCAAGGTCGAAGAGCTTTCAAGGTCATTGAAGGTCAAAAAAGTTCATTGACCTTTCACGGCATTTAAAGATCTTTGACCTTTCAAGTTGATTCACGGTTAAGAACTTTCAAGGTCATTGATCGTCATTGACATTTTAAGGTCAAAGAGCTTTCAAGGTCATCAAAGGTTTCACGTTATAAGTTGGTCATAAGCATTTCAAGGTCATTGATATTCACAGACATTTTAAGGTCATAGAGCTTTCAAGGTCATCAAAGGTCATTGAAGGTCTAACAAGGCCATTGACCTTTCAAGGTATTAGATGGTCATAAACATTTCAAGGTCGTAGAGCTTTCAAGGTCATTTAACGTCAAACAAGGTGATTGACATTTAAGGGTCATTCAAGGTCACTGAAATTTCAAGGTCATTCAAGGTCATTGACTATTCAAGGTCATTCAAGGTCATTGACCTTTCAAGGTCGAAGAGCCTTCAAGGTCATTGAAGGTAAAAAAAAAGGTCATTGACCTTTCAAGGTCGAAGATCTTTCAAGCTCATTGAAGGTCAAAAAAGATCATTGACCTTTCACGGTTATGGAAGAATTTTGGCCTTTCAAGGTGATTCACGGTCAAAGAATTTTCAAGGTCATTGATATTCACATACATTTTAAGGTCATAGAGCTTTCAAGGTCATCAAAGTTCATTGAAGGTCTAACAAGGCCATTGACCTTTCAAGGTATTAGATGGTCATAAACATTTCAAGGTCGTAGAGCTTTCAAGGTCATTTAACGTCAAATAAGGTGATTGACATTTAAGGGTCATTCAAGGTCACTGAAATTTCAAGGTCATTCAAGGTCATTGACTATTCAAAGTCATTCAAGGTCATTGACCTTTCAAGGTCGAAGAGCCTTCAAGGTCATTGAAGGTAAAAAAAAAAGGTCATTGACCTTTCACGGTAATTGAAGATCTTTGACCTTTCAAGGGGATTCACGGTCTATGAACTTTCAAGGTCATTGATAGTCATTGACATTTTACAATCATATAGCTTTCAAGGTCATCATAGATCATTGAAGGTCTATCAAGGTCATTGAAATTTCAAGGTGTAAGATGGTCATAAACATTTCAAGGTCGAAGAGCTTTCAAGGTCATTTAAGGTCAAAGAAGGTGATTGAACTTTCAAGGCCATTCAAAGTCATTGACCTTTCAAGGTCTTCCAAGGTCATTCACGGTCATTGTTCATTAAACGTCATTGATGGTCATATAAGTTAATTCAGATTTCAAGGTCATAGTAAATTTGAAGGACATTGAAGGTCATTCAAGGTCATTGACATTTCAAGGTCATTCAAGGTCATTGACGTTTCAAGGCCATTCACGGTCATTTACCTATCAAGGTCAAAGCCGTTTCAAGGTCATTGCCCTTTCAAGGTCATTGATGGTTATAATTATTTCAAGGTCATCCACGGTCTTTAAACTTTCATGGTCATTATTTGTTATTGATCACTCAAGGTCAACAGGTTCAAACAAGGTCATTGACTTTTCAAGGTCATTCAAGGTCATTGACCTTTCAAGGTCATTCAAGGTCATTTACCTTTCAAGGTCGAAGAGCTTTCAAGGTCATTCAAGGTCATTGACCATTCAAGGTCATTGACCTTTCAAGGTCATTCAAGGTCATTGACCTTTCAAGGTCGAAGAGCTTTCAAGGTCATTGAAGGTCAAAAAAGTTCATTGACCTTTCACGGCATTTAAAGATCTTTGACCTTTCAAGGTGATTCACGGTTAAGAACTTTCAAGGTCATTGATAGTCATCTACATTTTAAGGTCAAAGAGCTTTCAAGGTCATCAAAGGTTTCACGTTATAAGTTGGTCATAAGCATTTCAAGGTCGAGGAGCATTGAAGGTCATTTGAGGTCAAACAAGGTGATTGATCTTTCAAGGACATTCAAGGTCATTGACCTATCAAGGTCATTGACCTATCAAGGTCATTCAAGGTCATTGACCTTCCAAAGTCATTCACGGTCATTGTTCATTAACCGTCATTGATGGTCATATAACTTAATTCACATTTCAAGGTCATAGTAAATTTGAAGGACATTGAAGGTCATTCAAGGTCATTGACATTTCAAGGTCATTCAAGGTCATTGACGTTTCAAGGTCATTCAAGGTCATTTACCTATCAAGGTCATTCAAGGTCAAAGCCGTTTCAAGATCATTGCCCTTTCAAGGTCATTGATGGTTATAATTATTTCAAGGTCATCCACGGTGTTTGAGCTTTCATGGTCATTATTTGTTATTGATCACTCAAGGTCAACAAATTCAAACAAGGTCATTGACTTTTCAAGGTCATTGAAGGTCATTGACCTTTCAAGGTCGAAGAGCTTTCAAGGTCATTCAAGGTCATTGACCTTTCAAGGTCATTCAAGGTCATTGACCTTTCAAGGTCGAAGAGCTTTCAAGGTCATTGAAGGTCAAAAAAGGTCATTGACCTTTCACGGCATTTAAAGATCTTTGACCTTTCAAGGTGATTCACGGTTAAGAACTTTCAAGGTCATTGATAGTCATTGACATTTTAAGGTCAAAGAGCTTTCAGGGTCATCAAAGGTTTCACGTTATAAGTTTGTCATAAGCATTTCAAGGTCGAGGAGCATTGAAGGTCATTTGAGGTCAAACAAGGTGATTGATCTTTCAAGGACATTGATGGTTATAATTATTTCAAGGTCATCCACGGTCTTTAACCTTTCATGGTCATTATTTGTTATTGATCACTCAAGGTCAACAGGTTCAAACAAGGTCATTGACTTTTCAAGGTCACTCAAGGTCATTGACCTTTCAAGGTCATTCAAGGTCATTGACCTTTCAAGGTCGAAGAGCTTTCAAGGTCATTCAAGGTCATTGACCTTTCAAGGTCATTCAAGGCCATTGACCTTTAAAGGTCATTCAAGGTCATTGACCTTTCAAGGTCGAAGAGCTTTCAAGGTCATTGAAGGTCAAAAAAGTTCATTGACCTTTCACGGCATTTAAAGATCTTTGACCTTTCAAGTCGATTCACGGTTAAGAACTTTCAAGGTCATTGATAGTCATTGACATTTTAAGGTCAAAGAGCTTTCAAGGTCATCAAAGGTTTCACGTTATAAGTTGGTCATAAGCATTTCAAGGTCGAGGAGCATTGAAGGTCATTTGAGGTCAAACAAGGTGATTGATCTTTCAAGGACATTCAAGGTCATTGACCTATTAAGGACATTGACCTTTGAAGGTCATTCAAGGTCATGGACCTTCCAAAGTCATTCACGGTCATTGTTCATTAAACGTCATTGATGGTCATGTAAGTTAATTCACATTTCAAGGTCATAGTTAATTTGAAGGACGATGAAGGTC